>NW_009918515.1:32633-106581 GCF_000696875.1 Nestor notabilis
TCAGCTGCACCTTTCAATCTTGTCACTATATGATAGGCCCCATCACAATATTACACCATCTGTTTCAGCTGTTGGATACTACTTACATGCTACAATCAACATCACTGTCAGAAATTATAACTTATATCAATATTTTACAGGGGCAAAGGAGGGAAGACAGTGAAAAGAAATTAAGTTTCATAACTAATGACTCCTGCCTTCTAAACTGTCTTTCTTTATGCATGAGACAATTTGACTTGGGATTTGCTACCTGACTAGGATTAGCTACATACTTTGGAACAGGATTCTCACAATAAGAAATACATAAAACTTAATAATAACTTTCTGTACATTTCTGTAACATTTCTGTAACATTTCAAATAGAGAATTTGGAATTCTTTATAGGAATTATATCTATAGGAAGAATAGTTATCCTTCCTATTACTCACAACTAATGCTACAGTCAGGTATTTAATACTGTTCCACAAACGAGAGCTCTTTGGCTTGTGTTCAGCATGCAAACATGAGACTACTGGCTAAATATTTCAGGGTCTTTGTTAGTAGCCAATTCTTTCCCGTTTGTTGGTTTGGGTTTGGTTTTTTTCCCCCATAAAGAATGGAGAATAACAGATCTCAGGCAAGAGCTGGATAACATTCTGTTGTGCGCTTGAGTGCCAAGATGAGCTTTGTAGATGCCTCCATGACCTTATGAGATTGCCTCATCATGTTGCAAATGCTGATATATCCAAGGCCAAATCTAAAAAGAAATGTAGGTGATCTTTAGGTGACAAATCAAAAAAATGCAAACCCTGATAATCCGCACTACTTAGCACACATTCAGCTTTAGTTTTCAAGGTGTCTTCCTTTTAGACTGGAACATTTTTTTGGTAGCTGAAGTTCCACATGATACCCAGGCTAGGATTTTCCTGTGGCACCAATCTGAAACCTTCATTCCACAGACATCAAGGAATGAGACTGTGTTGTAAAAAAATTGAATCCAGCAGATGAGATCAGAGAAGGGATCAGTCAGCAATCTTTTGGATCTTATTTCTGCCTTCTTGACACCAAGTAAAAATTGACCATTTGTCCTTACTTTTTATTTCCTATTACATCACCAGCTAACTTATAGGATAAACTTCCCTGTGATGCTGAGACTTCTTATTTTCTTCAGAATCCTTAGGATTCTTAAATGAAAAATCTGATTGTGGTGAATGTCTATTTTTGTCAGTTTGTTTTAAATATCTTCTGATATTGCTTTCTTTGGAGGGTTGGGGTTGGAGGTGAGCTGGTAAATTATGACTGTCTTGAGCCTCTGATGTGGATTTTGATTTGTATTTAGAGCACTGTCTGAAATGTAACAGTTGACATATGCAAACACAGGAGACCTGCTGATACTAGAGCTCAGGAACACAGTTCCAAAGGCATTTCCAAGACTTACAGAGGCATTCAAGATGCAAAGTGGATCATATCATGTGATTAATGAGACATCTATTTTGACCTTGGCATTAAAGGAAAACATGTTTATATCTGTAAATACGTTAACCTGAATTTCAGTCTTGCTGCATTTTTAATGTGCACGCTGGAACTTCACTGCTCAACACAGAAACTTATGTACACTTCACCTTTAGGACATGCTTCTTTATTTCAATATTTTTACTACACCCATCTCATAACAGACTGTGTTTTTTTCCTACTGTGAAGTATTCTATGGTTTCTCCAGTGACAGCTCATTGAATACAATACAGGGGAATTCAGAGCCCAAATGCTGGGACTTTGTATTCTTACATAGTAGTCAGGAACATAGAACTAAATAAATCTTCAACTGTCTTGAAGGGAGAAGCAAAGAGAGGAATCCAACTATTCCTAATCTTGGCTGCAGCTAAAAAACAATCCAGCTTCACCTGTAAATTGGAACAGCTCAACAGAAGCTTAATTTCTGAAGATTTCTGGTAGGAAAACCAGTTAGTGACTGCTGTATAGAGTGCTTGGGCTAGGAATGTACATGCAATGAGTTCATTCCATAGGGGTGCCAAAATCTTATTGCCTGACTATGAAGTGAAAAAGCTGGTAATAGTAAGAAACATTTTTTTTCCAGATTCATGAAGGAATGATGTGTGGTTTTAAAAAGGCACAGCTACAGTGTAATCACATTGTACAATGACAGTCCATGCAGGTTAGGTCACCTTCTAGAGCAATGCTAACCGTTCTTTTTAAAGAAGTAGATGAAGAGACAAGTTCTTCAGGACTGGGGAGATTTTCTGTGTGGTTACCTTCAGGTTTGAGGATCACTTCTGGGTGATCCCACAACAAGTCATATCAGTTTAAGGTTCTGATGGCAAAAAATACTTAAGGTCAGCTGGTTTCTGGTTTGGTTTTTGTTTGTTTGGTTTATTTTTTGGTTTTGTTTGTTTTTCTTATATTATTGGATTCTTTCTGTTTTAATCATAAACTCACAGAGCTTTGTTTTATGCTGAAAAGAAAAGCCCATCCTTGTATCTTTTTCACTACTACTGTTTCAAAACAGGAGGAAAGTAACTCCATTTTATCTTACCTTAGCTCCTCAAAAGAAGCCTTACTGCACCTCTATCAAATAAGAAGAAAAAACAAACAAACAAACAATAAAACCAAGCAGAAAACCTGACTTTTGTTCTCCTGACCTTGGGAAATAACAATTCACTAGAGCTTCCCTTCATCTTCCCACTTCATTTCTGCCAAGTCACAGAAGAAAATAAATATCCAAATGAAAAAAAATCTTCTATCAGTCTTTTGAATACTTTCGGGATAGAAATCACTTAGAAGCGATGTGTCAGGGCACCTTGTCTGTTTTTTCCTCTTCCTTTCTCAGTCTAGGGATGGTATTGAAAAAGCAAAAGCACTTATAAGTGCTGTTTGGGGCATAAAATCCCCTGCCATCCATCTCTCACTAGGACAAATTTTGAAAAGAAAAGCACTTAGAAATCTCTTTTTGTCTCCATCTACATTATTCCTTTTCTCAGATGTGTTTTGAAATAAAAATAGAAATGAAATGCTATTTTCACTGTTTTGATGTTCAAAACAGGCATGTCTCCTCCAATTTCTTCCTTTTGCATTTGCTCTGTAACAAATACCAGTTTTGGTGTATAGTTCATTCAGTTTCCCTCTCTTTTTAATCTCAACATCCCCCTCCCAATTCAAGTAATGAGATTATGATGCTATAATCTTATTCTGAACATGACCTTTGATTTCTATGGATTTCTATTCCAAAAAAGATACGTTGTTCTGCTGGCCAGATGACAGCAATATAAACATTTAGCTAATTTAATTGCTGCATTATCTTTCTAAGGTGGGGCAACCTTCACTGGCAACAGCAATCATCTCCTGAGCTACAAGTCACAAATGTGTGCTCAGTGGCAACAAAATCATCAATACAGTTTTTAATAACCAAAAAAGCAAACATAATCCCAAGACATACATAAAGGGTTTTGAAATGATCTTTTCACTCTATTCAGCAGCAATGGTAGTGAATTCAGTCTGGGCATTTGACTTCAACACAGATTTGGATTACCTGCTGAAAGGCCAGAAAAAGCAAAAAGAATAATCCATGCCCTAGAAAACTTTTCCAGCAAAGGAAGAACTGGGTTAGTGCAGAGAAGAGAAAATGGAGGAGATGTGATAAATGTTTCCAAATATGTAAAACATGCTGCAAAGAATTCTCCACATCTGTTCTACATGAGCAGAGCAAGAGAGGTTTGGTTTAGACTTCAAGCAGCTTTCTAGCAAGAGATACACTAAAACACAGTTATAAACAATCTTGCCAGAGGCACAATTACAAACTAGATAACTCCTGAGGTCCTTTCTTATCTTATTTTCTGTGATTCAGTGAATTTTAGTAGGCTGAGGTACATACAGCACTTCACAACTTTGCCTTCTTAGTGACACTGAAGAAAAGTGGTGATACTTGGTGCGGTACAGTAACAGCAACTCAACACTGTGCTCTGCACTACATGGAATCCAGGTGTCCTTTAGCAAAAAGGTAGCTGAGCAGATATACATGTAAGCATGCATTTGTATGACTGTAACTCAACTCATGTACTAGTAAAGCAACCTGCAATTCGACAGACCCTAATCCCGAACAAAGAGAAGTCAGTAAAATGAGAACAAACTAGTTCACCATAATGTAGTAGCAGCAATAATTAAAACTTCTAACTTTTTAAAAAATGGATAATATTTTGCTAAATGTTAATGCTTGTTTTAAAACACTGCATGACTTCAAAGTTCAAGCTACAACAAAATGAAACTGAAATAGAGGTATTCACTAGCCCTCTGCCTTTTAAAGATTTACACTGAAATTTTGCTTAAATGCAATAGGAGAGTTGCAGACAAACTTTCTTTCCTCCAAATCTATTCAAATGTTACCCAAAGTATTCCTAGTGAACTCCTTCTTCTTGACAACAGTAGATATAAAGCTGTCTTTGAATAAAAGCTGTATTTCTTCCTAGTTGATGATAGCTTTAGACTTGCTATACTTTTTTTCTTCTTTCAGTAAAAAGAGTAGGAATAATTGTGGAATAAAGTACCACTCATCATGAGTAAGGATGTCACATTCTGTTCTATTGCAAGCTTTGTCAAATGATAAGCAATTAGATGCTGCTTTCAAGGTTGCTTAAATAAATAATATTTTGAATGAGTTACTTTTCAAAAACATACCACAGTCTGGAATAGTGATATATCTACACTGTCTGTGGTTTTAAATGCATATTTCAAGTATAAGAATTTCTATCTATGCAAATAAAAAGAGTTGTTTTTAAAGTCAGTCTGAGGGTGTGCATTTTCACATGTTTCCGATCAGCTCTTCACTGCTGCTTTTCCAAATTCTTTACCATATTGTCAGCATCATCTTCATATATAGCTGCCAGTGGAAAATGGATCAGATGCTACAAATTGCTCAAGGGCAATTAAGCCTTCTGCAGAAAGCTTCTGAACACAGAAACTAACAGAAGACAGAAACAGAGCCTAAGCCTGCTGTGCTCTGAATTTCCTTGGTGGGATTCTCCTGTGAAGGCAAACATACGTTTGCTTAGTGCAGAGGCAGCAAACATATCCTATGGTTAAGAAATGTTTGTGGCTACTGCATTCGATAATTTATTCAAGAAAAATATAGTTATGAACACTTTAAAAACAATGGTAAATGAATAGCATACTGACTTAGAAAACATGGACTAAAACTGTACTTCATGTGTTGCTTGGTTGCAAATTCTTGCAAGCTTACGTGCTAAAGAAGTAACTATCTCAGTTGAAAAAAGCAGATAATGGGGTTCCAATGGCAATAAACCTTGATAAAACATGAGCGAATTGTGTGTAATATCTGATGCCCTCTACATCAGAGGGGCACTGTGAATCAATGACATTCAGTTTACCATCAAAGAAAACCCATCACTTGTGAAAACACACATGTAGAGATTCTGCTCCAGTAGATTCCTACATCCATCACAACAGCTGAACTTGTCCAATGAACTACAGACTGGCCTCAGTATATGCAAAGCAGTTTAAGTACTGAACAACTCTCTCTGGAGCAGACAGACTGATCTTTGTCATTTCCCATACGGGAAGCAAATACTGCAGTCACTCAGAGCTCTCTGGAAATAGAACCACTTACAGCAAGACAGCAGAGGGGCTCTGCTACAATAGAAAGAAAAAGTTATAAAGCAAACTAAAGACTACGAGCTTTGGAAAGACAGACTATAAAAGCTGATGTGCTTTAATTATTGGCACTGGGATGTGAGAGCACATTCCTAAGACTTTTTTGTGCCGTCTTTGATTTTACACTTGTAAATATTAAATGTGATAGTACAACAAGGTCATTCCATTCCACACAGTGATGATGAGATTTTCTCTAAGTCACAAATTTTGGACCACTATTCAATTTATTTACTTATTGCTTCAGCAGGATTGCTTGTATGTCCAGAAAGAGCTAGATTTATACCAGTGGTAATTAAAAATTAAAAATAAATCCTGACTTTCTACGAGTCTGCTAATGCACACAATTTCATTGCAGGTAAAAGAAACAGTGGACCTCATTCTCTTTTCACACTAACATAAACCTGAAATCCTGGGTAAGCCACTTATGTGAGCAGAAGAAATAAGAAATCTGCCCTGTGAATTGTAAACCACTATAAAGAAATCTGAACAAAGGAAGGTAAAGAGACTGCACAAGTTTCTCCTGAAAAATTGCTGTGCTGAGGGAAGATACTGCTTCTGGTTTATAACTGCACTTTTTCTACTTTTGCCCTTGTTGCTGAGTACAAAAAATAGCAATTCTGTTCTCCAAAAGCATGATACACGAGAAAGAATAATTAATACAGATATCATTTATATCAACTTGCTTAAATGACTTTTTTTATAAATAAATGGTATTGTTAAAGGGGTATGTAAGATAAGAGTACAGATGAAGTACACACATGTCAGTCAGTTGAACTAACATAGTAAGAGTGGCATTTTCAAATTTAGGACTCTGAACGATGGCAGCCATATTCATTTCTGAACTTCTTAAGTTGGTGGAGTAGCCATCAGGGCTACTTCTGATATCAAGTTATTTCTCAAAGAAATTGAATTTTTTCTAGTCTTGTGGCAAATGCATAACAAATAATGTATAACTCACACTCCCTTGGATTCTAAGCCAGATAGTGTCACCTTAAGCAGCACTTCCTTCTGAATAGGTCTCCTACAATCAATAGCATTATTCTTCGAGTGAGCTATTGCTTATGTTCGCTAGACCCCAGATTATTGCAGTTTGATGCAATATTCTTTTTGGTGCAGTTTAGTTTGCGATGTGTAAAATTTGTTCTCTCAAATGGAAAGACTCCACAAACAGATGAAGTGAGGAAGAAATGGGAACAGAAGATTAACAACGCCAACGGTGGGCAGGGACAATAAAACCCATTTGGAGCCAAAGTCTAAAACACGGTTAACAATATATTCATTGTAGATTCTTGCCCAGGAGAGCAAATCTGAAGTGACAATTTTTAACGGCAAGACCAAGTCTTTGTTCTGTTTTAGAATCTGATATAAATACCTGACTGTGATGAGAGAGATAAAAAGGCAGAACCAGACTCTTCACAGTGATGCCCGGTGACAGGACAAGATACAATGAGCATGAATAGAAATACAGGAAATTCTGTTCAAACATATAAAAAATGTATATATTGTGAGGATGGTTGAATACTGGAAGAGGTTGCCCAGATGGCATAGAGCTGCCATTCATAATGATATTCAAATTCAACTGGACAAAGCCTTGAGCGATCTGCTCTAGTTGACTCTGCTTTGAGGAGAGAGGTACATCTAGACAATCCCCAGTTTCAAAAACAGAGGCAAATATCTTAATCAACTTCAACTGTGCTATGTCTGTAGGAAAGACAGAAAGATCAGTCACAAAAGAACAAGAGCTCTCCCTCATCTCCTCCCCAGCAAAATAGGAAGGCTGCGTTTAAAAATCCTGCTTGAAATCTCACTGTTCAGCAAAGAAAAAGGAATAAGACTGGACATATATTTTCTGTATCTCAAAAATTATTTGATACTGCTTCATCCAACAGATTGATTTCTAAAGTGGGAAAGCATGGCATTGAGAAAGACAGAAAACAGAGTGGGTTATAAATCTTTCCATAGAAAAGAAAACAAGGATGTCTATTAAAGGACCATTTCAAGGTTTTAGTGTAGAGAATGTGTAGTGTCAATCGGGTACCTAGTAGAACCACTTAAGCTTTTTTTATACGATTTATTGCCATTACAAAGAAAATGAATAAGAGGATCTAACACAAGTCAAGCATAAAAATAGAAAAGGATAGTAAGAATTTTGTACTAAGGAAAAACAAATGAACTGCAACCTGCTATACTAGCCAATGGTCTTTTCTTAGACATTGCAGGGTAATTTCCAATCTAACAGATCGTTTCTGTCAATGATTGACAATATATGTCCTAGATATGCAAACAGAACATAGTTATTTTTTTAAAAGTCTTCATTACATATTACTATTTCTGCTAAATGTATTTTGTTGCGTTTTATTGTTTGCATAGAACTAGCAATAAGCTGTGGCTGCGCAGAAAGTTGGAGAGGAAGCTTCAGGTCCACAGGAGCTGATCTGAATTGACTGCTTTTGAATGCAGAACTGGAGAGCTGAAATCATATTTTGGGGATAAAACATCAATAAGCTCTCTGCAATCGCTAGGCAACACTGGCAAAGTATATATATAGTGCCAAAAGCCCAAAAGGTATCATCTTCTTTGTATCCACAGTGTAGATAATTACACCAGAACAATGAAGAATGAGAGGTAACTGTTTATACAGATTGATTTACATTATGTTCTTTGGTTGTTTTGTGTTTTTTTTTTAAATTTACAGTTATGTATAGATGTCAGCCCATGTTCTAGGAAACTAAGCCAGGAATCAAAATATGTAAAGACCACACATATCCAGGCTTATTTTGACAAGTTAAACCCATTTTTTACAAAGGGGTTCAGAAAGAAGCGTATGGTGAAGCGTGAGCTCCTGAGATGGAACAGTAATAAAAATCATACAGCCTAAATCACAAAAGGAAGGGATGAACAGTACAACACCCAGAACGAGGAAAGGATTTGGTGTTGTTGATAAATAACACACTAAGCCATGTGCGCAGTGTATTTTCAATTGATGTCACTTTCTGAAAACATCAGAGAGTAGGACCACATTAGAAATATTTTAGTAAGCATCCTGAGCGTTGCTATTTGCAAGAAGGAAGTTTAGTGTGGAATAGGGAAAATCCTTAGGTAGTATAAATGTCTCTTAGCTTCACGGCCTTCATTGTACACCCGTTGACTAGCTCCCCTTAAAATTTTATCTATTACAAACTGGTGGTAATTCAGCCAATACAAAATGTAGTATGTGCTTAAATGTTTTGGGACCAATCCCAAAACACATGAAAGATCAATGTCTTTATCTGGTTTTGGATAAGGCCCCTGTTAAATATATCTGGTGCTAAGCATGAGGTGAAGAATTGTGCTAAACAAGTATGAGAGAGAATATGAGAGAAATGAGTTAATTTCTGTCTTATATACTAAGCACTTAAACACTACTAATCTATCTTAGATACCAAGTTTTAAACAATGTAAGGTGAAAGCATTTGGACACTTCAAGAACAGCTTATTGAAGAAGCCTAAATGTGGCAGCAGAAGTTCTGGATAAGCACTGAGCTTCACATGTCCTTTGGCTTGATCTGTCATCTTTATTTATTATCATCTGACTATGTTCTTTGTGTTTCTCATTTTAATTCACATGAACAGGGTGTTACAGGAAAATGTGACTTTATAAATCCCTAACTAGAAAAGTGAAAAAATGTGTTACAAAATTCAGATATGGAGCTCAAAATAACAAAGGACCTGAAAAACTTCTGTTATTTACATATGTGCCAAGACTGTCAGAGCCTGTACCAACCTAAGCTTTAAAAAAAAGATTCCAATGGACTTCACAATATGAGATAAAACAATAATTTTAGGCTATCCTATAATGTAATTCATTGCCAAATGATTTCCATACAGTTTCTAAAAGAGAGAGCTTTATAAGAATAGAAAGCTTTTTAAAAGTCTGGTAAAATTGATGTAAAAACTGTAATCAAAGATTCAGTATAATTTCAAAGTTAGCCATCTATTTTCACTACTACTTTGGGTATTTTATGAAAAAGCTTTCATGGTCTTAGAGATCTTTTTAATGCACCATTCCTCATTCTAAACAATCAAAAGAAGAAGATGCAACTAAAGACAATTCCAATGGAAATCTAAAACAAATATTAAGTACTTGTTGCAACTTAAAGGTCACTTGCAGCTTATTTTCTGTCATTAAAAAAAGCTACACTATGCTTCTTTTGTTCCATTACTCTGCTAAAATTCATTTCCTTAAAGGAGAAAAAAAAATTAAAAATCCCTTCATTCCTGTGAATAGATGTTTAG
The DNA here is from genome assembly GCF_000696875.1 of Nestor notabilis. Lineage (NCBI taxonomy): Eukaryota > Metazoa > Chordata > Aves > Psittaciformes > Psittacidae > Nestor > Nestor notabilis. The sequence goes on from NW_009918515.1 coordinate 42,567, forward strand.
TTATAGCACATTTGACTCTAAGTCCAAGAACTACTGGTTCTGAAAAAAAATACAAATAGTCCTTAAAAGATGATGTCTGCATGGCTTGATGTAGATAACTCCATTCATGATTTATTTTTCCCATGATGACAGCTTTTTATTTCAGGTAAAATCTTAGAAAAAGGAAGGAAAATAAGTGTTTGTGGAGAGAACAAGCTGAAAAAAGCCTGAGTTTTTCAGCCTTTCTAGTCCTGAACCTTATCACTTGGGTTTGTATTTTGATACTATCGCTAATGCTGAAGATCACCTAACACCACCATCTGTCCCCTTGGTATGAAGATAGATTTAGCATGAGTAAAAATACAAGAACCTAGTTTTACAAGGAAACAAGACTACTTTAACTCTGTAAGCTCTTAGGGACAGACTGCAAATGGGGGACAGGTACAAGAGAAAAGGAGGTGTCTTTAGGAATGCATGCTGGCAAAGGCGACTCTAACTCAGACATCCTTATATTCCAACATCTCCCAACATCTCCCCTATTGCCCCTAGGCGATAGGTAGGTAAAGGGAACCTGGCATCTGACAACATCAATTTAGATATCCAGGCATCTCACCTCAAGCAGGAAGCATAGGTAGCAAAGCTCTTGCTCAGCCTGTGGTCATATTCGTATTCAAGTAAGGGCATATTTCAGAATAACAGCATCCTACTTCAAGCAGACCACTTACAGTGCAATTGTAGAGGCATAGCTCAGGACAGCAGCATTGCTGAAGCACTGAAATAATTTATTTGTGTGCACAAGACAAAAAGTCTGGCTAAACATTCTTTACTTTCATGTCTGTCATTCTCTTGTCCCAGTGTCTCCATTTTTCCAATCCAATGTTTATTGTTCTTCACCGATATTCTGAAAAGTGCCAAATCACATGAGCAGTTAATGCCAATTAGAAAGCTACTATTTGGAACTAAAATATCTGGCTCCACATAATATTTTTTCCAAAAGGAAAAATGGATGAAATAAAATTATCTTCTAAAATGAGGGACATAGTTAAAGACTACTCATACTCAAGGGAGAAGAATCTTACGAACACAATCCTCATTAAAAAGATATTTCATCCACACCATCATCAACAAGCCGTGAAGAATAAATGTAGAAGCAGAACTAGAAATAATGTAACAGTGTGTAAGAAAAGAGACTGCACTGACAACATAACTAACTTCTTAAAAAAAAACTAGGCAAAGAAAACAAATTTGTCACCACTGATGTAAACCCTTCAAAGCTCTGACAGCCTGAAGCTCCCTGCTCTGCAGCATGATATCCAAGGTTCATTGCAAACCCCTGTTTATCCAACTAACTGCATTTCCCAGTAGTTCTACCTAATTAACAGTTTGGCAATGAAGGAGGCAATGGGGAGCATATATATGTAAATACACCAAAAATATGGTAGGGAACATTAAGTGTGTAAAATCAAGCATTGAAAATTTAGGGAAGTGTCAGAATTAAGGTTGCTGTGCGGCTCTAATTGGGCAACCTTGTGTGCATGCATTATGATACCGTCTTTAATTACCCGACCACCTACTATTTTTTCCACTGGACCCCTGCCTGCACTGACTGACATAATGAGCAGCTACTCAGTGCCTTTGTTTTCTTGTTATTAGTCAATGTGTCCCCATGCCTCGTTTATTGAGCACTATTCGCACCCTGCTCTGAGACTTATTAATTTCTGCCTGGGCTGTCATAAAGTACTTATAGTAGCTCCTCACTTCTCAGATACCATTCTGAAGAGAGACAGGAAAAGGTTGTATTAGCCCTCTTCAGCAAAAGGGGTATGGGCAATTAAGGTGAAAGTTATAAATTAAGAAGTGTATACTCACTGACACACAGAGCTTAGAGCAATTAGAATTTGTCAGTAATTTGTATATTCAGATAATTTTCATTGACCTGAGCTATCTCTGTGAAAGATCAGGACTTCATAAATCAGACCCAAGGGTCTCAAACTAGGCATTCAGAAAGTAAACAACACACAGTAAAAACATGGCTTGATTAGTTTGGAATCATACAGAATTCTGTAACAGAGGCAAAAATAGACAGTAGCAGCTAGCACCAATGCTTAGTCATGACAGGCTGGCCTTCCATTTCTGTAACATCCTTCACACCTCGCCATTTCTTCAGCAAACGAGGCAGCAGTGCTAGCAACCTTCTCTCTACATTTCTGTCTGGCACCAGATATGGTAAAATCTGGACAATGACTGAGGCTGAAGTTATCCCACAATGTCCAGCCATAAATACATCAAATAAATCTGAAGCAAAAGTGGGCAGGTTATTTTATTTATGGCATTTCCCAGTTCCTTTGCAACTCTATTGGTATTACATCAGCTTCAAGGTACATAAGTGTACCAAGAAACACAAGAAACCTGCTTACAGCATGAGAGTGACACCTATGTTGTCCATGTTAGGGCCAGAACTTTTCTATCCAACACACACATTTCAGCCAGTTCATATTTTCCCTGACCAATAAATATGTCACCAAGAAATTAAATATTCATATTAAACAAGCATCCAAAATTTTGAGTCTAACAGGCAGCCATGTTCCAAAATTCATTATGTAAACTAATTAAGATGTATTTTACAAAATTATGTTCTAATTTGCTTTTTGTGCCTTTCATCCACCAGTTCTCCTTTTGGGAATACAAATTATTCGTTGGACATACAAGTTCACAGCACTACAATCATAACAAAATAAAAGTCTAGAGATCAGAACAGTGACCTTGGATTCATGCAGCCTGAGTGGTGGTCTGATCTGCCACTGACCAGCTTTGTGGTCTCACGTAGATAAAGTCTCATTTTCCAGTCTGCGAAACAAAATTGATACTTGATCTCATGAAGAACTGTGTGGACTTATTATATTACTGTTACTCAAAATAAAAGCCTCCCAACCTCAAACCTCTCCACATGTAAAACTGAGTCTGAAGGCAAAGTATTTAGCATGGTCCATTTAGTTAGAGAATTATCACACATCCTGCAAAAGCCCCATTTGCTCCTCACACACGGACATCAGTGGAGTTCTGCCACCGACCTTCAGGCATCACCCTGTGGGGACTGGCAAACAGACAGGCAGATAGGTTCCAGGGGAGCACAGCGGGGGAAACCCGAAGCACTGGCATGTGCTCTATCAGTCACATTTAAAATGGATTCAAATTTCTTTTTGCAAAGTCCTCTTAACTTGTGGGTTTAGCTACCAGTTAAGTCTAGACATAATGCAAGTAAATGCAAGGATTCTACAATGGAATTCTGGATAAAGCCTTTCCCAGGTGTTCACTTCCTGAGCACAGCAGGTGCTCAGATACTAGAACTGAAAATTTCAAATAGTAAAATCTAAAAATCTGTGTAAATATAGGTTCTAGAGGAATGATTTCAACTGACTATTCAAAAACATAAAGAGGTCATCTCACTGCTAGTAAAACATAATTAGCAGAGTGACAGGTTTTTTCTCCTATTAGGTCTGCAGAACATATTAATCCTGAAAGAATATTTCCTTTCAGTTTTGCATAGCAGTTTGTACAAATAGAAATGTTAACTGCCAGGACATAATTTTCAGTATGCTTGTCTTACTTCAGATGTGTGTTTTCTGTTTGGAACACAGCTGTTCGTATTTCCCAACATGAGCTTTAGCGCTGTAAATATCTTCTCTATTGAGGGCTACATTCCCAAAGTACTGCACAGGGGCCACATGTACAAATTCTGTTAGTGTTAATGTAAGCTGTGTGCATGCAAATCCATGCACAGCACTTAGAAAATGCAGACCAAAGACCTTGACCCCAATATGTTGCCACTGAACCAGAATTACTCTATTTAATGTTGTGACTGTGACAAAAATCAGATTTTTTGAAAGGCTTTTATTCAGCTAAAAGAATTCATCTGGGATAAAATTTAAACAGATCACGCTGCAGAACTGCATTAATGAAGAAAATTACTCCCAGCAACCTGGAAAACAAAATAATTTGGAAACTGAAGGCTTATTGCCATGTATTTTTCAACAGTAGAAGTCTGTGTTGTGTTTAGCTCAATTTCTTTACTTCTGTATTTCAAAAACAAGTCCTTTGCCTGTCAGCATAACACAGCTGGCAGCACTATTGCCTCTACTCTGGAAGGTCAGAGATGCACATCTCTGACTGAGACATGGGCTTGTATCCAACGCTGACACTGCAACAGAGCATTTGGGGGACGTCGCTGCACAGTTAGAGCTGCCTGCCTTCAGATGAGACGTTAAACCAAGGTCAGTTCTGCCCATCAGTAGGGACCACCTGGGTGAAAGGTAACAATCCTATGGCAATTTTCACAACACTAAGACAGAAGCATGACTGTCTTAGCAATATTTGCTCCTAACAAATAGCTTCTGGTATCTGAGATTGTTAAGCAAAATTATAAAAGCAATTGTTAAGCAGAATAATAGAAATCCATGGGACTATCTCAACCATGTCAACAATATTGTCCTCTTTTGCAAAGTTTTCTCTGTTTAGGAGGACAGGTAGCCAACTGCTAAGCACAATGAGAGTACCAAGTTGAAGTACACATTAATACATTTTGTATGGATGTAGCATATACTTTTAAGTTTTTAGAAACATGAATTCATGAATTTCCAGTTTACCAATGGCAAATTTACTACAATAATTATCAAATTAGGTTAGGATCATTCAGTCAGTCTGCTGCTTTAGGAAGAGAGAAAAATGCAAGAAATGTAAGAGTGTAGGAAATAAAAGCTATTTCTGCACCATTTTCCTCTGAGCGGAGCAGGCAAGTTTATTGTACAGCTGGTGACAAAAGTGGTGATTGGTGGCCATCTGCCCCCTCTGTGCCCTGGATTTTTGACTACAGGGGGAGAATCTGACTAACAGATATGGAAATTTTTTAGGTTTTATTGGACTAATCTGTATTGTAAGGTCAAGAGCAGAAAGAAAGGATGGTACAACTACCAATGGATGTCATTCTGAAAGTGTTGAAATATCACATCTTTTAGTAAGAGCTAGTATGAAACAGACATAATGTAACAGGATGGCATGGAAGTATGGTGTGGCGTACTACAATTGGGGAAGTTGAGAAGTTGCAGAAATCTCCTATTCTGATTATTTCAATTAATCTTCATGGACTATAAACAAGCAAGAAGATTTTTTATTTTTTAAACAGACTGTCTGAACCAAAGATAAGAGGGAACCACAAGCCTATAAAGAAACCTTTGGTACATTTGGTACAGCATAAGCTTTGATGAAAAAAGAAAAAAAGAAGTAATAGTAATCTGAATTGATTTGCAGGCAAGAAATTATAAAGCGTGCTTTTCATTCCAAGGAAGCCCTCAAAAGGAAATTAAGATGACTTGCATCATTCAGGTATTGATAAAATAGGCCTCTTCATTGTGTTAATTTGAGCAATCCTAGGCAGGTCTCAAGCAAGGAAATATGTTGCTTTATTCATTCATGTGACAGGGGAAATAAGAACAGAAGAATATCAGATAAAAGGCAAACTGGACTAAAGATATCTTTGACCACTACTGAAAATGAGAAGCAAAACCTAATATATACATAGCAGATAGTGAAATAAAATTAAGTACACAAATAAAAATGCTGCTTCTATAAAAATAAGGAATACACATATACTTAACATCTATCACGGGAAAAATTCCAGTGAAGTTACAATTGGATTTTGCGAGTAATTTCAGTAGCAACCTGTTTCATTTCTGTAACACCATAATGATTTCATCAGTAACAAATTCTCTAGATAGTATCACACTGGAAGGTTTAAGGATGGCACCATTAAATAGAATCCATAATTGTTATAATCAACTGCATATTACACAAAAGGGTGCATTTGTGTATGTGTTAAATGTACCAATTTGCCACATTAGCATTTTGCTGAAAGTAACACCGAGCCTTCAAGAGCCTATTACCTATGGACCAAAGCTCATGTCAAGTCTGCTGCAAAATGAAACTGGGCATCCTTTCGCAGCAGAATTTATGTTGCAGCCACATATACTACTGACTACCATAAACTGTTCAGTCACAATGGGGCAAAACATAGGCTTTTAAAATGCCACTGAGCTTGGTGTAACAGGTGTTGATACACAGATGTTTCCTTACCTTGTTTAAGCCTCCTTTGCTCTTAAACTATTACAGGAAGCGGTGCCCAGTGCTTTGCAAAGGGTGACAGAATTTGAGCTGTGAACCTGCCAAAACACCAAATCTATTTAACAGGAAGGGAGTCTTTCAGACCCACACACCAGTTCCACAAAGCACAGGAAGCTGAAATTTCATTTATACTGATACTGGGAGCAAATTGAAATAAGCAATCTGGAAACACCTTTGCCCTCCCACACCACCTAGATCATTAAATAATAGACTTATCATTTACTACTTCTGCGCAGAACAATTTTTAAAGATTGTCCTATCTCAAATACAGAAAAAGTAGTAGAAATCCAGAACATCCTCAGACAGATGCCTTCATGGCATCCAGAAATAACTAATGGCTCTGTATAGAGATACTCATATTGAAAAGAAACAAAAATGTTACATTCATGAATCCTCTAGCAATTTAAAATTTCAAGCAGATTTTAAGGTGTATTATGCAATCATATCTACTCACTCACATCTAACGTAGAAATGCCTGTTAGTGATATGTAGTTGCTAAAATTATATTTATGTTTATAAAGATCTTGCCAGGCAAATTAGAGTTTTCAAAGAAAAATGACATGCCTAGTGAGTGAAGGGAAATTACTAGAGGCATTTTTGTATTTGTAAAGACTGATAAAAAGACTGATTTTCAGGAATTCAGAATACAACTTCCTAGATAACTGGAAAATTAATCTGAATGTACAAGAACTACAAATATATATATAAATCAGGTGTTTTGAATGTAAAATAAACTGCTAATTTCTTAACAGATCTGACACATTCCATTGTGAAAGCTGTTCCTTTAATGAACAAATATTTAAACTGAAAGAATGCTACTGCAGACTGAACGGAAAAAAATAATGGCCAAAAATCCTATTTCCAAGAATAACTCTAACCACTGTAAGATTTCTTACATGGGCTGGGGAAAAAAAAAAAAAAATCCAAGAAGACAAACCTAAACCAAGAGAAAAATATCACTTTGATTTTAGTTCTAAACCTTTTTTAATTGGCCTCATACAACACACATTTTTGTGATCTTTTCCTCATTATATCTGCCTTATCTTATAATCTCCAAGAGAAAATAAATGGTATTTGCAGAAAGAGCAGAAACGGATGAGGAAAGTAACAAACTGGGTATAATCTTGGGAAACTATGAAGTGATTCATCTCATGAAAAAACATCCAAGAGACTTTATGAAAAATAAATCTCAGGCAATTTGACATCTAGAAGCAGAGGTAATGTTAGGTCATCTCTCTTCTGTTACAGCTGAATCCCATGCTGAGTTCCAGGAAACAGAGAGCAAGAATAGAAAAGGGGATGGGCTTTTCCTATGGATGAGTTAGGAATAATAAGGGGGGGTTTTGCTTGATTACGTGTTGATAAAGGTTTAATGGTATGTGTCTGTATAGACTATAAGGAAGAAGAGAATAGAAGGTGAACATAATTAAGTTCTTTAAAGAAGCAGGAACTAAAGAGATGTAAACAGCTGTAGTATTTCCCATATTTCAGTCTGGGAAATAACTGAAGTGGTGAACTACAGTCTATTATGTGATCTTCCAAGAGATGCAGGCAAAGGCCCAGGAACTGTAAATGTAAAAGCAGACAGGTTAAAATCTGAGTTAATGTGGGATGTGGGTCAATCATATACTAGCAGGGAGATGAGTAGCCAGTGGTTTTTTTTCAGCTCTGAATTTTATTTTTTGTATATGCAAGAATTTAGCACACACTGAAACTATCAGGGAAAATATATGCATTATTCATGCCACTTCTGGTAGACATGCACAGGACTGGAAGTAATATTGGAGGAAATAGAGGTCTCAAAGAAAGACACTAATCTCAGAGACCTCAGAGTGTCATTGTAATTTTTTTTAAGGATTCTGTTATGATAGTAGTTAGGTTTGCAGAAAACTATTTCTGTGCTATTCAGATAAACAGTGTCACAGAAGACCATTTCTTCCCCAGGAAATGAAAAGTGAACACCCATCAGAATTGGAGCAAGCCATATAGGAGCAAGTGGAGGGAGCTCCACGATGCTGCTTTACATGTGATTATCAACAGCCTGAACATAACAAATGTTCTAGATTTCATGACAGAATTTACCTTGTGTTGTGGTCAGCAGAGCTGGCAAATCATTTTAAATAGGAAACAATATCAACCCCATTCATTGCTTGAAAAAGACTTCTTATCTACTATTATCTGCCAGTTTGCCTTCTCATTCTCAGCTATCACCAAGCTCCATAACTACTAATGTTCATTTCTCCTTGATTCTCGTGCTCAGCTCCAAAATAATTTATTAGGAGTTACACATGCTTATCAAAGACAGACAGAATTCATGCAGAAATTAATGGTAATCTACAGAAGTTGCTATATATCATTATATAATGCATGCCAACACTGCTGTCACAATAGCTGAATTGCCTCATCCTTTGTCAATCAGCCTAAAGCATTAATGTAGTGCAAAGATTATTTTTGCTGTTCTGACAATAAAGTTCTGGCTGTAATACACTGCTAATAAGTGATAACTTCTCAGGGATAGTCAATCACCAATCATTTTATGATAGTCAATCTGACTGCCCCCATTTTACTTTTTGAACATTAGCAGAAGTGACTCGATCCAAGAATGATACCTGATCTTAATAAACATGAATCCTTTACAAACATGATGATCCTGAAGCAGAGTACTTTAGTCTATGCCAGCAGCAGGACAGAAATCGAGACTAGCTTATAAGACTTGCAGCCTGTTTTGCTGCCCGTTCTCTTCAGAGTAAAATATCAACACTGATTATCATTATTTGCCTTACAGTAATGTTATCAGCTCCACCAATTGTCATTGATACTGGTGATGACAAGGAGCACCAAGGACCAGCTGGACATGAACAGGACAACTCCAAAGTGGGCCCACCTGAGTGGGGGATCTCACAGAACTGTCCCTCTGCCTCCAAGACACTCTCCTGTGGGACTCTCCAAAGGTCTAACATTGAGAGAATTAATGAAGAAACACCATCTACTATGTATTTGAGAAAATTATATTTCTCTGGCTTCTAACTAGAAGCTTAGCCTCAAAAACAGTGAGAAGTGCCTGTATTCAGCCTTTGGGACACACTGGCATGGTGGCAAATAAACCACTTTGGGACTCACTTCATTTGAGAAGTAAGTTATGCTTGAAAAGACATTGGAAAGAAACATTGAAATGTATGTGAACTCTGACCTGAGTCACAATTTTGCAATAACCTCTTCTGGTTTGAAATCTGTTCCCAGTTGCTTTTCCGAAGCCTGTCACTTGAAGGCTGGATTGATATAATGCATTCATCTTGGTGGTCTCCTAAATCTCCAAGCTGTGCTTTCAAAGTATAGTAGTATATATGGGACGAAGAGGTAACCTGATGATCTAGTGAAAGAAATTCTGGGCAATGATGGGCAAGCCAAATCTGAAGGAAGGCTGAAGAAAGAAATCAGAAGGTTTGGACAACATACACTGGATCTAAAAAGGAAGAGCTGCCAAGAAACAGGATAGACATTACAAGTCTTTTACATCCTAGAAATAAGATGACATGAGCTACAGTACAGTAGGCTAGAAAGTGTTAATAAATCAATAAAAATAATTCACAAGAACCACCAGAGAACAGAATTGTCAGTCATTGATCAATTCCATAATATACTCTATGTCATCAAATGCAGGGGGTTTGCTTTTACCTAAAGGCCAAACTTTATAGTTCACCTTGGTGTCTCGTTTCTATCATAGGGTATTTGCCAGTGCTGATCTAAGCTTTCGGTGTAATGCCTTGGAACTACTTTGGGGTGACTCCTGTGCATGCAGTCAGTCTGAAGGCATCTGAAGTAAAGCTTAGAAAAATTACCTTTTCAACATGACGCACTCCAGAAATAATATTTTCTCTTTATAAATATAAATCCTAGGAACCAGTACTCAAAAAGGCAGAAGGAGGGAGGGTGGTAGCATCACTGCACTAGAATCAGGGAAATCAACCCACACCAACTTGCACTTTGGCTGGTGTAATATCAGTATGAGACCCTTGAGCATTTTTTGCCATCTCTAACTGGAGCAAGTAGGCTCTGTCCCCTGGAGAAATATTAATTTAAGACCCGTGGCATTTCCATCAATTTCAAATTCAAAACTCTGGGTCCTAACTACAATAGACTCCTAAAGACAAATTCAAGAAGCTGTACTTTGAAAAATGATGCTATTACTTGCAAAAAAGAGGACCTGACTGGTATGAACAAGGCAAAAGCAGTAATGTGCACCCCTGGGGTTGGGGAAAATGGAGGATGAATTGTTGTTATTAAGTGGACAATCCCAAAATCACTCTAGTAATTTCTCTGCAGTCATTTTGGGAATTTCATTTAACACTGTATTTATTCATCTGACGGGCATGCCAACTGCTTTTCTGAGTGACAGGAAACAACAGATTACTGTAATCTCTGACTAGCTGAATATGAAAAATATATCAAATGGAGAGAAGGAAAAATAAAGATGGAGGAAAGAAATACTGTAAATAACACAGAACTTCATTTTCTTCCCATCCCTCCCCAGACTGAATTGCTTTTCATTTCAGGGTGCAGCCCTATGGACGCAATTTACCATGAACTTTTCAGCGTTGGTGGTAATATCACTTATTGGTTTAGAGGTAGTTCAAAAACAAGTTATGATGAGTACACAAAATTTACAGCTATACCCACAGAAAATGTAGCTCCTTGTTACAGAAGTTGTAACTCTATCAAGTAAAGCTGTAAAATGCACACTGCCAGCGTGACAATGCTAGTAAGAGGCATAAGGTTTTTGATATGACAGTCATGCAGACCCTTTTACAGACCAAATAACACATATTTAGTAGTATGGATTAATGTATTCAGCCAGACAAGAGAGGCTTTCCCAGGAAAAGCAATTACTGCTGGTGCAATCTGCAACTGCTCTAAGAGGGTCTCTAAGCTAATTTCTGTCTATGCAGCAGTTACAGCAGCCCACCTGTTCCAGCCCGGTCTGAGAGCAGAAAGCACAGATTAACCACCCAAAATGCATTTAAGGTTCATATTTTAATCTAACAAAAAGCCTAAGAGAAAAGGTTCAAGTGCAAAAACTTTCCACCAACTCAGAGAACAATAAAAAAGACAAAACTATGTATTCGATCCACAGAGCCTTGCAGCAGAACCTGAAGCTGCCAAACGCAGGCTATGACAGATGGCCATGGGACCAAACTTGGAAAGCAAAGGCTTTCAAGGAAGATGGCTGTGGCTCTAAAACAAACTAGCAATTGGTGTGATTGTGTCTCCTGAGCAAGTTCTAGCCAATGCGTCTACGTGTGCAACCATGCACGCATGTGTGACTGTGTGTGTACGCTGGCATGTTGCTTCCCTGCAGCATTAATAGCCTCGGGTCAGCTCAGTTCTGCACATCCCTGCCAGAGCAACTATGCTGGGCAAGAGCTCAAACAGCTAAAATCACTGATTGCCATAGCCATTAGAAGCCCCTTGTGTAGAAACAATTATATGAGCAAAATTCCGTTTTCACTGGCAGAGTGAAAACTCTGGTGTATTTTATACACCGGTACAAAGTGTACCTTAGCTGTCTTCAGCACATCAAAACTAGTAACACTGCAAAGGACACCTTGAATCTCTGTGAGAAATAGATTGCAGGAATAAACTCAGGAGGGTGACACTGAACTTCTATGATGGAGGGATCTTAACTGTTAAACAGGAGTAGCTCTTTAATATGCTATCATATGAGTACATGACAGGGCACTGCTCTCCCAGCTGGTGAAATAGAACACCAAGAAGACACTTTGATAAGCTATTAATGCAAACCAGCTCATCCTTCATTTAGCAACCATTACTGACAAAATCTGAAATCACATCATGGTAACAGAATTCAGTTCTCATCCAGAGTAAGAGCAGTAAGTTCTTCCTTCTTTCCCCTGTCCGTAAACCTCACTCATCTGCTCATTACACTTGTCTACCTTTCTTATCTTCCCCAGCGGTAGAGTCTCATTCAAGAAGCTATTACACCAAACCTCTCTGCTCTATTCTTTACCCGTCCAAGGAATACTCCGTTCACTTTGCCATTTAACTAGAACAAAACTCCACTGATAGAAGATCTATCAGGCTGGCTAACTGCAAAACTTAGGTTTGGCTCTGTTTTTCAGCTGGTCTCAAGTCAATTTTCACAGTGTCGTGTCTCTGATTTGGACAGGTGTTGTTCACACTTTTCACATGGAAAACACAACTGGCACCTTCTTGTTGTTAGTCTAACATTATCTAATATAAACCTCCCCTTAGCTAGCATTAAAAATATCCTCAAGAGGGTGGGAGAAATCCCTGGAAATTACATATAACCAAGGTGGATAGCAAATCTATGACACTAGGCACCTTTTCCAGCATAACCTGTAAGCTCTGTTCAACAGACCAATCCAGCCCATGACTCTGCATCATAGACGTTTATTTCTACCAGCCCAGATTCTTTAGGGATTGACTTTTGATGGCACAGCTCACTGGCAGATAGTAATCTCTTCTCAAGTCCCTTAGCCTTTTTTTTTTAAAGCAGAGCTGCCACACAGGCAGCACTGCTTGACTCATCACATCGAGGCTCTGTGAGGAGTAGATTTAATTCCTTTGTATAGAATACTCGATAGATTTATCCTGGCACTTGACTTTTCCCTCATGAGACAGCATCAGAGTTGTGACAGCTTTAAAAACCTAAGCTAATTCCATATACACAGAAGCAAAAAGGCTGAGCTGGCAGGATTTACTCTAGTGAGGACACACATCATCTGCGCTCCCTTCTCTCCTGTAGGTTCATAACAGCCTGAGTGGTTTGCAGCTTATGCTGAGGGTTCTTTCTTCTCCCAGGCAAGAAGGGAGTTGGAAAGAAGAGGTCAGTGGGGACTCTAGTGATAATTTCTTTAGTGAGGTCCATTTCAGTAATATAAGATGTGCTCCTGGAGTTGCTCATTTGGTGGTTAAAGTCTTTGGCAGGATTTTTATCTTCAAGTGTATGCCTGAGGCTCCCAGGGAGGTCTAGGATAGTTAGTAGAACACAGAAGGGCTGGGGAATGGGAAACAACAACCCACCAGACAAATCTCTCTCAGAAGTGTAATAAACAATGTGATTGTCATTAAAAATGTTATGTAGCCAATGCTTCTGTAATATTTCCAAGAAAATACATCCCTGAAAATTCATATAGCAGAAGCAGAAAAATATTTGGAGGAATATATAGCATGTTTAGTTTTACTTCCATTATTATCACTATTATTATTACATGATTACTAAGGCTGAAATGATGTAAACTGAGCAACTGATATAAAGTTGTGCCTTAGAAGGGATATAAATGATAAATGACTATGAAACAGATGACCTTTTCCTAATAAAATATCCTATGAATTTCTAAGCTATAACAATGAATTAGATCCCAAAGGAAAAGAGAGGATGGAGGTCATGGATGTGTCAGAAATTAAATACTAAAGCAACATTCTGTCACAGTGAGTTCCAGTTTATGTAGCTTTTTAGTCTTTCTAGGACCCAGTTCTTCCCAGAAAGAAGAACAAACATCTCTGAAGTCAGCTGAATACACCATGCAAGTTCACAGTCTGGTACCTTCTGTTTTGAAATGAAGCCCAGTGCTATTCTCCAAGTTTCTCTTCATAGTGTGATTCTGCATCCATCACTAACAGAGGCAAAACCTAAACCTTCCCAGGTTGATCACTAGCTTTACTTATTTTTAGTATTTCATATGAAAACTGCAGTGCTTTTTTGAAGTCTTTCTTACTTTCCATATGTGGAAAGAAACTTCTATGAAAGCACCCAACATATTCTTTGCCTTCTTTGTGCTTTTTTTATTAGTTCTTCAAGTTTCAGAACAAGATCTCTCATGATTGGTACAGGTCCCTCCTATAATTATTCCTAACATGTTTGACAACTATGCCATTGCTATAGTTGAAATGGTATGTGCCTTATTTTACATCCAGATAGCACGTCACATAGCCTCATATTTCACAGAATCATGGGATGGTTTGGGTTGGAAGGGACTTTAAAGATCATCTAATTCCAACCCCCTGCCACGGTCAGGGACAATTTCTGCATGTTATGTTTGTTTACCTCAGATACGTATAAGGTCTGTAGCCTCCCCCTATTTTTATTCATATCTGGGATATTTCATTTGTGGAAACTTCCACTCATTTCAGCAGAGTTCTACCACAGAACTTCTGGCAAAAAGAAAAAAAAAGGATACTGATTTAGTTTATACTAGTTTTTTCAGGTTAAGTGACAAAATGGTATAGGATAATATGATCCAAATTTATTTCTTCAATATCAACACAGCATTGATGAGTTTTTCAGTTACAATAGGGAAAAAAAATATCTGAACTGTTACAATGTATTTTTCTTTTGTCTAGTGCTCATCACTATACTGTGAGATTCTTCAATGTTCATGACACAAAGGCTCTTCTCTCCCTCAGAATTCATTTTAGATGAAGCCATTAGATCTCACAGTTGCAGTTTAATGTAGGGATTTTAGGTCATCTCACAACTTACCCTTTTCAAAGAACAGTTTTAATCTTCATACAGTACTTGAATATACTTTTTATAATTATGTCTCAAGTGTTATTGCAGCTATATTTCAGATTTTACGTATGTAAGAAAATGCTATATTATTTTAATACTGACGGTAGAGTAAAATTCTATTCAGTATTCACATTTCAGAAAGCACAATCAAATATCCAGGAACACTATTAGACTTGCCTAGCTTAAAGTTTGAAACTGCTAATGGGTTTTAAATTGATGTCATAATGCTGCAATTTAAATACATGATGTTCATTAATTTTGCCAGAACACTTCGTAGAGTAGGAGTGGTATGAAAGAAAGGAGGAAGGTTTTATTTTCTATACCTGCTTCTTTTTATCTACTTGCCCTTTTTTGTTGCACAAGAAGAATCATCACATCAGCTGGGCGTGAGGGGTGAAGTTTATTTAAACGACAATAGGTTTCAATTACGTAACTACTGTGGAGTTGTAGCAAAGTGATATTTTCTATGAAAATACTGGGAATGGGATAAAAGTAACTAACACATGGTAGGCATGACATTTCTTAAAGATGGATTTCAGGGAGCTTATCACTAAAAATCCATAGTTACAAAGTGGAGGAAATGAGGGACTGAAAGGTCATCTTGACGATACACCTCCTTTTCACTGAAAGGTCAAAATTCATGTACTTGAATGAGAGAGAAATATTGCAAAACAGGCAGCCATAGTCTTTTGCAAATCTCATGGAGTCCTCTCAGACATGGACATGGAGAAGAGAAACAACATCCCATTGTAGATGGCTACCAAGGGATCCTCTTCTCTTAAAGGAAGGGAAAGCAAACATTGGATGGAAATTTTCTAGGTAAAGATTCATCTATTTCAGAAATATCTGAAAAGTCAAACTAAAATGTTTCTAGACATAATGGGCCAGTATAGTACAACACTTCATATCTATTTATGTTTCAAATATAGTATGTTTACTGTACATGAAGTAATTTTTTTTCCAAAGCCGTTGCTATAGCTACAAATCAAGGAAACCATAGCAACAACCCTGTATCATGTACAGCCTGAATTAGGGATTAAGTTGTGTCTCTCTTTGCATTTTATATTAAATACTCCTGTACAACCTAGTTATAGTAATCTTAAATTTTTTTAATACTTTTTAATAATACAAATTCCATAGTACTATACTGTCAGACACACAACACACTTGAAATATGACTTTACAGCATCATTCTGATCACACCTAATAATAAATACGGCGGTGTTTTTTTTCTTGAGATAAACACAAATGTTCATATCACCATATATCCTGATCTTCCTTAATACAAATCATTGATCATTTCACCTTTAACCACCAAGTAATTGATTTTCTATCATGTCGTAAGGTTTTCAAGTTTCATCCTACTGAGCCGTACCCCAAAAGAAATCAGCTCCTCCTAACTTCATCTTTTTTCCTATGGATTAAAGCCTTGGTTTGGTTTTTGGTTTTTTTTTTTCCCACAGGAAGCACATATGCAGGGGAGAGACAGGAAAGGCAGAGTACTAGTTCACCTACATTTTCTAGCTTCCCTGTCATGTCAGATGACTGGTTGGGTTGGTGGTAAATGACTCTAATTGTTTTGTTGACCTTGTACATGTACTTTTTAAGTACACTGAGAAGTTGGGATTGGAAAGCCTCGGCATGCTGCATGCAGCCATGCTTCAGAGGAAGCCCAAGAGGAACATGTAAAGGAAAACAGAGAATAAATGTGAAGAAAAGAAGGAAAAGGATGTTGGAAGTGGCTGAGAAACAGAAGGGAGTGCTATCAGACAGCAGGAGACATGTATGACCCAGCGGTACGACAGGCTTCAAAAGACACACTAGAAGACTATGAACACATTCAACAGGTGTGCAAAGATTCTCTCACCAAAAGAGAAATCAGAAAGACAAAATTCATGTCTTTAGAAGCCTTCTCTCCTATCTCCCCTTCCATCACATAATTTTCTGATAATTCATTATGGTATAGTTTCCTTACCTTTTGGTCCTTGCCCATTGATGAGATGGGCTGTGCTCCACTTTACAAAAACCTTGCCATGTTTGTTTAGGGCATTAGCTGTACTAGACCTTCTGCTTATGTCCTGGCTTCATCTGTTACAGTTTTTTTTTTTCTCCTTCCTAGTAACAGGTGCAGTGCTGTGTTTTGGGTTTAGTCTGACCACAGATAACACACTGATGTTTTAGTTCTTGCTAAGTAATGCTTACCCTGATGAAGGACTTTTCAGTCTCATGCTCTGACAGTGAGGAGGGGGCACAAGAAGCCAGGAGAAAGCAGAGACAGGACACCTGACCCAAACTAGTCAAAGGGGTATTCCATGCCACAGCACGTCATGCCCAGTATATAAACTGGGGGTAGTTACCCAGATCGCTGTTTGGGTCGGGCTGGGTATCGGTCAGCAGGTGGTGAGCAATTGTATTGTGCATCACTTGCATTTATTGCGTTTTTTCCTTTCTTCTTTTAGTTTTACATTCTCTCCCTTTGTTACATCCCTTATCATTAGTAGTAATAGTCTTCTGTCATATTTTAGTTATTGGACTGTTCTTATCTCAACCTGTGGAGTTTACATTCATCAGCAGAATGCTGGAAACATACACTGTGCCCCAACCTCACTGCCCAGAACACTATCCTGGGCCTTGAGAAACAAGTCTTATGGCAACACAGCACCGCAGAAAGAACTGAGTCAGACAAGGGGACTCATTTCCAGAATAACCTCATAGACACTTGGGCCAAAAAGCACAGCATTGATTGAGTATATCACATCCCCTATCATGCACCAGCCTCTGAGAAAATCAAACAGTACAATGGACTGCTAAAAGCTACATTGAGAGCAATGGGTGGTGAGACTTTCAAACATTGGAAAACATTTTTAGTAAAAGCCACCTGGTTAGTCAACAGTAGGGGATCTGCCAACAGGGCTGACCCAGCCCAGTCAGAAATTCTATGTAATGTAGAGGGGGATACAGTTCCTGTGGTGTGCACAGTCTGCTGGGGAAGACAGCCTGGGTTATTCTTACTTCAGCAAACACACTTGTGGTACTTGGGGGGTAAACGTGGGAAGATGGGGAAGTCTGGTGTGTACCTCATGGAGATTTAATTTTGGGTGAAAACAGCCAATGAACCCAATTATATGCTGTTGACTCCTATATAACACTTCTACAGCAGCTAAATACCCATCTCCACCTTTCTGGACTTTGAAAAGAAAATATGTGCTGTCATGATCATCAGCAGAGAGTAAAGTCATGGGAAAATCAGGCAGCAGCAGCGGGAGTCTCCCAGTACTGTCATCGGATCACAACTGACTGAAGTCAACTTCCCTCCGATCATCACCCCAACAAAGAATGAACTTTGATGAAATCAGATGAGCTCAGCGGTGACCAGATGAGTTCAGCGGCAGCATCAGCAGGCAACAATCCAACATTACACACCGTCTCTCCTGCCCTGAAAAACTGTTACAAGAGATGGAGCCCGGGATTGTGAACTGAATGCCATATCTTACATACCATAGCTGCATAAAAAAAACCCTAAAAAAGAATATCTTAATCCTGTGAAATGAACATAAATTCAATGTCTTTGGCATTTACAGAGAAATGAGAGATCTGTGGTTTTAATCTCCATGGTTTCATTCTCAAATCTCAATTTGAGAATTGCTGGTCATTTTAATAAAAATAGTATACAAAAGCTTATTTTATAAAGCAATCTGTGTTACAAAAATTGTAGTCTGAGAAAGCTGTGAGTGTGAGTTAGGAACATGAGCAGTGTAAAAGCTTTGCACATGGGCTGCACAATGAAACTTCCCTCACACAGGGAATAATTAAGTGAAAAGATAGTGCATTCACGATTAGCAAGGCATGTTCAGTTTCTTCATTACAATTTTAATTAGCAAATATTAATGTAATCTGCAAATACAAGGGGGAAAACAATTAAAATTACTAACTCTAAGGAGTCCTTCATGACCTCAGCTAAATTAAGACAAATGTCTTACTAATCAATACTGGTCACCAACTTTCAGGACATTCATTTCCATTTACTGTTAGAACTTCCAAGCGTGTTATCAAATTTAAGAATGAATTAAGGCTCCCACAAGCTAAATCTAACCTCTGATGAAGGCAATGGTGAATAAAAATAGATTAGCATGCTCCTCTCCTTTCCACTTATCAGTTCAGACTGATAGTGATCAAGTGACCATGGCAGCTCTACCTCATTCAGATTCCATGCCTGCCTCTGTGGCAATAATCCAGGGACACACAGAACACTATGCCCTCTCATTTTTAGTGTGTTGCTGGTCCTTTTCTACCTAAGATATGCTGCCTGGAGCCTTAGCCGTTTTGAACTCAACAGCAGCTCCCATTCATTTCACTGGTACTAGGATTCACAGCCTGACTCAAAGAGATTTCCTTTTGGGTGTTTGTCCTTTTTCTGCACTGTAGATAATGTACTTTGGCCCCCAATGTATTCAGTGCTGCATCTCATATGGGCAACAATTAAAAGCTACAGAAGTTTTAAAGAAGCTGCCTCCTAAAAACTATACCCTCTCTCATTCTGATTTTCATACTTAACACTCTAAAGGTAAAATAACACCTAACTTGTCCAATACACTTTTAGAACTGAATATGCTGAAGCAGTAAAGTGTTTTCATTATCTATAAAAGCTGCTATGTGAATGAATTTCATTCATGAATATAATAATTGTAATTTTATAATGAAAAATAAGTAGCAGGAAGTGGAAGTCTGATAGTATTTCTCATGACTGACAGTGCTACCAGAAACAATATTTAGAAAGGCTTAATTTTTGTTACCTTATTTTGCATCTGTTATAACAAGTATGCAGAAAGAGAGAGAAAAGTCTGGGGGAAAAGCACCACTACCACCAAAGCACAACCACTTCATTAGATATTCTGCCAACTACAACAATTTAAAGCAGGAGTCTCTGTAAAATCTTCTTTTATCACACAAGCAAGTATTTTCCAAATCAGATAGAGAGCAAAGCATTGTAAAATACAGACTGGAAATATGTACCTGGCTTTTGAATAGCAATCAAGTGTTAATGTAACAGTTTCACAAAAATTCAGTAATCTCTAGCTTTATATAATTTCTACACTCACATATGTTCATTTCACAAATGAATGTTCATTCACAAATGAATTCCCTTTTCCTCTTCCATGCACATACAAACACAAATAAACTACTTCTTTCCTGAGTCTCCCACACAAAATTAAACATTTTTAGAACTTTATTACAAACACGCAAAGGAAAATCTCCTTTAGAGTTAAAGAGACTGAAGGCTTGAAATCAATCTAAAGAAATTCTCTTGCTTGTATAAATACCAGTTTTTGTTGCAAACAGGCATGATTTTGAGGCTAGCTCACTGCTCTCTCCACTGCAGACATGAAAGAAATTTTAAACATTCAAAGATCACTTCTACGGTAGCACACTTTAAAAAAGACACTTTGCTCAGAAACATGGGTTGCTTTAAGTTTCTACACTAGGCAGGTTGGTAGAAAAGCTGTTACATGAGATCAGAGAAAGAGAAATCTTCTCATCCACTTTACTGTGCTCTTGATACCAGGGCTTACCTCTTGTGTTTTCACATTTATATATCCATAATGAGTTCTCAGAGGCTGCCTTTGGCCATTAGAAAATGGTATCCATTTGACACTGGTTTGTCCAAAGCAGTTCAGGATCAAAGGGAAAGTTACTTCATTTGTGAGACGAACAATAATCAGACAGAGGAATGCAGCAACGAAACTCACAGCAACAATGGACTTTCTCTGTAATGAAAACAAGAAAAAAATAATTTTTCAAGTTAAGACTTGGTTTTAATAAAAAATATATACTTTCTATTATAAGATAAAGGAAAAAAACTTTAGAAAGCTTTATGTGAAATTATTTTCATGATAGCCACCGTACAGCAGGAGCACAAGACAACAGGTGACCGGATCATTTTGTTTCAATTTTCATTTCAGAGTTTTTTAAAGTTTCTTTTAGAACTGGCTGGAAATGAATCCATTTTGATTAAAAAAAAAAAAAAAAAACCAAAACACAACAGCTTTTTTTTTAAGTTTCAAAAAACATCTATTCGTTTTAAATTTTATTTGTATTTGGAATGAAGGTTTTATGTAAACATCCACACTGAAGTCTCCATTCCAAATCTTCAGTGCTCTAGACACAAGACAATTGCACAATGTGAAAATGCCATCTGCAGCCACACCACACAAAGTTTACTGTGAAGATCACTACAGATTGTATTTATTGTGCAACAGAATTCCCGTGCAACAGAACACATGCTAGAACCTTTAATATTAGAAATTGTTGCTAATGTAGAATAAATGGTTGGTGGAACCAGTACAGCATTCTACCTTATTCCACGTTTGTGAATTTATGAGGTAAGGTATTACTATCTCAGACATGACCTCCACTGTTAATAAGGTGACAGATCTGAAGCCTGGGTGCAATTAGCCTTAGCTTTCCACCTCTAAGCTATTCAATTGGTCGCACTGGTGCATATAACCACAGAAAGTTACCAACTTTTTCCTAGGGTAACTCCCCAGTCTGCAGGAGGAAAAGTTCTAAGGAATATGATGTTCCCCTCACTTTTAGCTATTTTCTAAATACTGCAGTATTTAGAAAATACTTTTAGAAAAATGACTTAAGGACAAAACATGTTAGTTGGCATATGTAAAGATTCTCGGTATGATACGCTATCATAAAGGTTATTTTTAAATTCTCCCTGACGGAATGGAACAGTGATCATTTAGGTTGTTTTTACTGTACTTTAATTACATTCTAGATTTACATAACTTACCACAGTTTAATCACCCTACTGAATGTAATTTTATCCTTCTAAACAGTAACATACACAGAAAATAGAGGGGAGGGGAAATTACTGGCCTGAGGGCCTACAGATCTATATAATAACACTTAATGCTGGATGACAGAATCTGATCACCCCAATTCCTGTCTATAATACCATCAACCAACAGGAATCAGCAGAATGAATGTGTAAGAGCAGTTTTGTACATGATGGCAATAAAATCACTGTGCTACAATGGTGATGGAGGGGTGAAAGACAAGCTCCGATTGCAACCATGTAAGATGAATCTGTTCTTTGCCTGGAGGTTCATTTGACAGTCTGCAGAAACTAAAATTCAACATGTTGAACAAAAGAAACAATTATATTTACCCAGAAAACATCCTGAGAAATATGCAGACAAAGTTTTACTGAACTTGTGCATACAAGGCCTATGTGCCCATGTCCAAGGCCTAAGAGCACTGCTGCCATATTTTGGTTCAGTTTCTGGACACAGAAACAGTGAGAATCACTGGGAGTATTACTTTATTCCCATACACAACAGTTAAGTAAATAGTACGTTATGGGGGTCAATTGAATAGCTTTATCTGTTTTGGTGTATTAGGAGCCTGCAATTTATAAAATAAAAGCAATGAAAGACTGAGCTGGAAAACTTGGGTGAATGAGGTCACTCTGAAGAGAAATGGAAGAGGATCATGAAGAAGAGTAGTACTGTGGCAACATGACTCAGTGAGGAATTTTAGTCAGCTAATAGCTGTGCAATGTAAAATTAAACCCAGGAAATCTTCAGAGGGCAGTGCAGCAGCCACAACCCAATCACAGCTTTCAGAATTCATGGAAGCCACTGTGCTTCAGCTGCATTATAACAGATTTACATTAAATTGCAATAAACTGGCTGGGGAGCCCTTCTGTGTCACTTCTCTTTGTACCAGATGGAGTCAGAAATATTTAGCTATGTATCAGGGCCTTGTAAGTGTTAAGAGCAGCCATGATGTGCAGCACAAGTGCTAATCATAAAGCAGTGAGGAGGAGTGTAGATTAGTCATATTATTTATTACAAATCAGAATTAAATCATTGCAAATATTTAAAGGGGAATCTAGAGTCTCATTCCACTACATGAGCATGCTTCAATCAAAACTTCCACACCAGGAAGCAGTAATACTGCCTTGTATACCACTACCTGGTTTCCACATATTCTATCTTCCTGATTTGTTGAATACCATTTTTTTTACTACTTTTATTTTGTGCAGATATGTTCTGAACTTGAAAACATTGCAATCAGCTTTGTGTGCTTCTCACAGGGAACTGTTCTAAAGGGCCTCTGCCCCGTGAAGAATTCATACTGTGCATACTGTGCAGCTAGATTTCATGGCCTTCATTACAATGCGATCTGATTTTTATATTTCTTCTTCTTAACTTCACTGTACTACAGAAGGAAAGAAAAAAGTGTGGCCTTTTGTTTTCTTAGGTAAGAAAATCTTGTTTGAAAAAAGAAATCAGCAAAGATTTTTGTGTGTGTTGGTTAGTCAGAAGGAACCTGCACAACCTAGGAACAGTGCAATCAGAGAAAGGCATTTTTACAACAGAAAGGAATCAAAGCATCTGTTACAACTGTTTTGGAAAAGAAAATATAACCATATGAAAACACAGTGTCTACTTATCAACTTGAACAAAAGAAGCTTCTGTTCAGTATTCAGGTCCCCTGTAATTTTTGTTAAAGCCATGAGATTCAACAATATGCACTCTCTAAGGAAAAGACTACTGCAAATGAATTTCAGTGGCTCCATAGGTTTCCATGTAAAAATATTGGAAAACAACAAAACACCTACTTATCATAATGTTAACCTCCTTATGCATCAACTAAGGCAGCCTGCTCAGTGGCCAAGAGTATTCTAAAGGGCACATCTAAAAGTAATTTGCTCCCCTGAAGTTCCTCCATACTTTACCTGCTCAAGAAGAAAAAAAAAAAACCAACAAAAACAAAACCTGCTATTTGTCAGTAAGTGCTTCTTGAAAAATCTCCCTTTCTGCACATAAACAGATTTTTGTTGTCCTTCCTCTGATAAAACTTAAAATTTAGCATTGAAGACACCAGGAATTCTACATGACATCAGGGTATGACAGAGAAATATGAAGCTATATACAAGGATGAGTACAAGACTAACATCTCAAAATTCATCTGCATCAATACTCTAAATAGTTGCACATCCTACCATTTGGGAGAGCCAAACCAATATTAATTAGCAAGTCTGCACAGAAACAAAACTTATTCCTTCTTAATTTTCAGTTCTCATGAATGCAAATAGTCTCTTAACAAAAGAAATGTTTCCTCTAACATGGAAACATCCTCTGCTTAAATCTCCATTGATATTTATATATTTCTAGTTAATTTAATGTAGATATTTTGATGTTGCCAACATTTAAATTAAAAATGTATATTCAGTTATAAACACGTTTTATACATATTAAGGGGTACACAATAAGATATATTTTAAACAGTTTCTTAGCTGGATGACTTGCATGGTATATTAGCTATTAGCTTTTGTAACATTTTAATTCATTCACTATAGTACATGACTAGACGACATAGAAAATTACCATACTTATGAATGCAGGATCCTATAGCAGAAGAGCAATGGAGTTTATGACACTACGTACGTAACTGCTCATTTGTGGTATAAAAAGAAATAATAATAACAGAAAGGAGGAGATAAAAGTAGACACACTTCAGATCAGAGGGCCGGAGCACCTCTCCTGTGAAGACAGGCTGACAGTAGGTGTTGTTCAGCCTGGAGAAGAGAAGACTCAGGAGAGATCTCCTTCCCATACCTAAAGGAGACGTACAAGAAAGCTGGAAAGGGACTTTTTACAAGTGTATGTAAGGATAGAATAAGGAGGAACAGTTTTAAGCTGAAGCAGGATAAATTTAGATTAGATATTGGGAAGACATTCTTTACTCTGAGCGTGGTGATCCACCAGCACAGGTTACCCAGAGAAGCTGTAGCTGCCCCATCCCTGGAAGTGTTCAAGGCCAGGCTGGATGGGGCTTGGAGCAGCCTGGTCTAGTGGAAAGTGTCCCTGTCCATGGCAGGCAGTTGGATTTAGATGATCTTTAAGGTCCCTTCCAATCCATTCTGTGATTCTATGAACCTATGAATACCTGGAACTCTGCTGGGCAGAAAGCACACATTAGAACTAAACAGCTTCTTCTCAACCCTTCTTACTCAATCCCCATACTAATATAATGCCAGTTTCAGTTATTTCTCAGACACCAGGTTCATTCTGGCTAGTGTGTATATAAAAATCAATACAGAGTAGGCATGATTCACACTTCTAAGGCTTCAATTTTTATTTACATTGTTAAGAACAGAGATGAAAAAAAAAACGCCGGTTAGGACTTCATTAAAAACTTATAAGTGTATACATGTATATTTGGCAACTTGGTCCCTAACACTATTTATAACCTTCATATCATCTGGTTTTGGTTATTTGCCGGTGTCACGGTGATTCATTAACTTTAGTTGGTAAGAATGTGACAATCTGAACAAGTTTAAGTCATTTTTCTTTCATAGTCTATTAAAATGTGTGAGATAAGAATTTTTTTATAGTTCAGTAGTGCTTGATAGAATAAAAAGACACAAACATTTTTTGTGTTGTATACAGTTGTCTAGTGGGGAGGAAGAAAGGAAATATTTTCAGCATAAGAAGAGAGTTTGCCAAGTTGTAAATTTTACTGAGGTATGTACTAAGTATCTTTATTCCACCTTCTAGTCCAAGAGCTACTGTCTGCCACTTAGAATGTATTATATGGCAGAGACTATCAAACTTCACAAACAGTAATAAATCACCATCCTAGTGAGGTTAACAATAAAAGCCCATTTCACAGATGCATAAACTGAGGCCAAAGCAACTTCCCTAAGCTCACAAAGAAATCAACAGAAGCTACTCCTAAACTTTTAATCAGAATCTGTTTCTCAGGTTTATTGTTTCTAGTATAACTAGCTGCCTGAATTTGTTGAGTGCCAAAGTTGAATATGATATTACGGAGGACTCCTGTAAAGAACCCTTGAAACCAGTGAAATTCCATGCTCCAAACAGTAACTGAAAAGAAACTTTTTTCCAGAAATTGATTTTCCACAGTATTCATTTTTCTGTTATTTTCATGGATACATGATAACATCACACTTGGAAAGACAAATCAAAGGTAAAGACTACATGAGAGCTTTGAGTTTCTTAGATGACACAGAATGCAGTGATATTGTATTAGTTTCACAATGCCTACCTTTATGAGCATACTGAATAACACAGTCACTTTTTTAATATCTCTGCACATTATACTACATTTATTACAGGGCTGATGCAGGGTTTTAGTTTTTTCACTCAAGTATAGCATCAATTGAAAACAATAACGGCTACACTTACTGAATTTGTTTCATTTTATACACCACTATACGTAAAAAGTAGTTTTATTTAATTTTCTCTTTTTTATAGTCTTGAGCATCCTCTTCAAATGCTGCTTTCTCTTACAACAGAGCATGAAATGAAATTCTTTCAGCACACTAGTTCAGCATACCTTACTGATTTCACTGGCATTGGAAATAAATATGCCTTCCAGCTATTTCTTTTGTCCTGAACCTCTCTTTAACAGGGCTGCTGGAGGGATACTCAGGCAGGGGTCCTAGAAGTTTTCAAAGAGGGAGCAAGACTAGATAGTAAAGATCCTTTTAGAAAGAGACACATGTCAAAAACATTTGCATAAAATCAGTAGCTGCAGATTTACTTTCTTTTCCTCCAGAAGTGCAAGTTAACCTGAATATGTTCAAAGGCTCCACAGGAGATGGCTTGTCAATGTTTCTCTCTCAGGAGAAGAGAACAAAGCAGGTGAGAGTTTTTATCAGAATTAAAATCTGGTTTGGGTTCAAACACCAGTAAAATTAAGATTATGGCAAGTTGTTGGTTTGGGGTTTTTTTTCTGAAAAGGGAAAGGGCACCCTTGCTAAACTGGAATGTAAGCAGCCAGGAAGCTGAGGAGTAAGAGCAGAAAGAACAATAGATAGAAGAGGTATAATGAAAGAAACATGACTTTTAGCCATTTGTATGGCCTGGAAAATATTTCTGCTAAGAATGTACCCTGATTCAGTACTGTTTTGATAGCTTACAATTTTGAGAAGGCATGAAGAGAAGACACATTACTTCTTGCATGCCCCCTCTGTAGGAGCTCTGGCCTTCTTTATAACTAAGGCAGCTGAAGAGCTCTCAAGAGCACAGCTCACTGTACCCTCTTTTATTGTTGTCACTTTTTCAAAACGTGTTGCATAATGCAGTTTCTACCATGATTCACAAAGCAGTCCCATATGAATGGTGGTGTATCTAGGTTCATACAGCTTGACATAGTATTTTGCACAGCAAAATAAAACATATTCAAACACCTTCATTAAAGCCACAAATCTGCAGAGTGCCCGCAGGCTCACTAGGCTAAGACCTGAGCAATGAACAAAACAAAGAGTTAGCATGGTATTGTCCAAACAAGTGATAAAGCAGCAGCAGCAGTCTGTATTAAAAGCCTTCACTGCTAACATATGGGATTATTGCTATTGACATTTAGTCTCAGGTAACTACTTAAATTTATTTCATACAGCATTCCCATCAGAAATAGCACATGTATTTGGGTAATAACATGAAATTATGTAAGGTCAAGAACTTCAAAGTTTCAAGGAGTAGCTGTTGAAGTGTTTTGAAGGTCTCCCATATGCTATCATGCATAAGAAGTTACTACATTTGAAAAGTGCCAGTGATTCTGAGCCCTTCGAATTGCAAAGCGTTGCCAGACTTCAGGAATTAACCTGTGTCACTATTCTCTCTTGCCCTAAACTCAAAGCCTGATGAGAAACATTTTTTTGGCTAGAGATATTCTTATCCCTTAAAGTGATTTCAGGCTTTCCAGCACTCTGAGTTCTCCATATCCTACAGTGACAGTTTCTCCTACTCCTTTCCTGCATACTCAAAGCTGGATTTGTATTTCCTTCAGGAGTCTACTTCTGGCCTAGGGTTCCCTATGCAAACAGCCTCTGCTCCCAGCAAGGCACAAAAACATCATTAGCACAGCTCTAATCTTCACAAACCACAAAGTCACAGTACCACCAAAGCAACTGAACTGAGCAAGGCATGCCTTTGGCCAGTC
Organism: Nestor notabilis; assembly: GCF_000696875.1. Taxonomy (NCBI): domain Eukaryota; kingdom Metazoa; phylum Chordata; class Aves; order Psittaciformes; family Psittacidae; genus Nestor; species Nestor notabilis. The sequence goes on from NW_009918515.1 coordinate 70,258, forward strand.
TGCTACTTCACTTTATACTGCAACTGAAAGCTGTCCGGTAGCATAAAAGATCTAGCCCATTAAAATGCCCATGGCAAGAGAAGCACACTTCAAATAAGGTTGTTGATTTTTCATTCTATAAGACCTATTAAGAATACTTAATCTAAAATTCTGTTACTAATTCATCGATGTCCTTCACAACTAGGGTGAAGTTCATTAGTAGCTGTAGATGCGTATAATATAAATACTAATGTAGTTTCTGCATGATGAAGTAGTATTAGGAAGGAAAAAAGCCTCTACAGTACAGCTTGATTTTTTTATTTTTTTTTTACTCTGGATTATTGCCCAGCTCTTCTTATCAATAGCTTGGCAAGCTTTGAGACACACACACGGGTTGACGTACACTTCCCTATAATAGAACTGCTGGTACAAGAATTTGTGATCTTTCAGCCTGGCAGTTGGTTGTTACTACTTATTGAAGTGCCACCTGATTGTAGCTATTTTTCACCTGCTGAGATGAAGTTCAAAGAAAATTACCTATATGTGAGTATTAACTCTTACTCTACCAGATACACTTCACATAGATGACCTCTCTTTCTCCTTTACAGAGGTATATAAAGATTCATGAGAGGGCAACATCACATGAATGAATCCGTAATTCAGCGGTTTTCACAAGCATTCTAAAAGACACCCTATAGCTGCTAACATTTCCGTGAAAAATCCCTTTCAAAAACTTGATTCTTTCAACCACAAATGGCCTCAAAAATGCATAAACCAAAAGGAAAGGAACAACAAAAAGCCCCACAGATGCATCAAGAAGGATTCTTAGAAAACAATAAAATACCAGATGACCTCTGGTCTGCAGATCTCTATTTTTTTTTTTAAATGTAGTTATAAAAAGACTGTTGTATTTCTTTGTTAATTTATATGAAATATTAGAAGTGCATAACTTCTTGTTTCAAAACTCACAGGAAAGGGAATATCATGGCTGAAAGTGAGATAAACTCAATTTCTGCTCCTAGCAGTAAAATCATTGGTGCAGTTGGTACACAGCAGGACCAAAGGATGTTAATCACATCCTATATGTTTAGCAAACACTACACTGGGATGTAACCTCCGGAAGTACTAATTCTAGGTAAGAAAAAAAAATAATCAGACAAAATTAAACATATGACAGCAGCCCAGGAGCGGAAGAAATGAAAGTAAATTAAATGTTGTAACCCCGTGTTTCCAGGCTGCACATCTGTGAGGAAAATGCCTTTTGCTGTAAACTTTCACTTGCTTGCAGCTCCTTTCTACCTGTGGGGGAATGTTTATTCTGCAGAGCAAAAGCTGCAAAACCAGGAATTCATACAATTGAAATGTAATTGCTTACACCATCTGGACAAGGCCAAACTTCCACCATTGAGTTTTCCTCTGTAGAGATCCCTAACTGCCGTGCTGGACTTGAAGCTAACAAAAGTTGGCCCCATGCCTCAGTTTCCTTCTAAAGGCCAGATAACATGAGAAGACAAGAGAGACTTTGCTCAGTCCAGCACTTGGCAGGACTCCTGCTCTGGCCCTTCACACCAGCTTCATCCCAGACTGTTCTCTGGGAGGTCAGCACTTTTGGAAAGTTGCTCTCGGTGCTCTCTCTGCCACAGTGTATGCAGTGCATCTGCTATTCAGAAGCATGAAAAGGAAAACAGAAGCAGGTGGTCATTATTCATTTCAGTCCTGTGTTAGGCACCCTCAGGCAGGCAGTGCACCCTAACACAATGCAGATTAATGTTTTGTTCCAGTGGCAGGGTTGCAAACACTGTTTAGTGTGAGGAGGCATATGGGCTCTTTCAAGGTCTGGCTGAATGGTGGCTTTGCTCTGAAATACAAGTACTGAATAGAAGGGCTAGAGACCTCCTTCACAGCCACCAGGCAAAAGTCCAAATTCAGAAAGCAGAAAGACAAGACAAGCTTTTGCAAAATGTTCTTCCCAAACGAAAGGAGAATCACTGTGATGTGATATGATTAGAAAGAAGCTGTTCTTAAGAGGAGATGATGCTCTTCAGCCAGGCTGCAGGAGGTCTTTTGTTCCTTCAGTTGTGTAGTTTCTCTTTTTTCCTTTGTTCTTTTTTTGCATTTGACCGAGAGGCTCTCCAGCACAGCTGTAGCCATGATGCCCTGGGTTGGCAGTAGGAAAGAGCAGCCTCCACAGACAGCCTTTTACACAAACAATTCACTTCATCAGACACAGAAATCTCCCTGTTTTCTTTGGATAAACGTGTGCTAGCCTCCCTCATCCACACATACTTGCCACATATGTCATCAGAAAAGCAAAATTTATCATTTTATGCCTCCAAGCATTGTCTGCTGCTAGCACATGGAGTAACATTTCAGTCATTTCATAATCATTTACAGACAATAAAAAGCAAGACCTAATTACAGAGAAGACTAAGCTGAGACCAGCTATTTCATAGAGGAAACTTTAAAAATTCTGCCATATAGCTGGGAGCATACTACTTTTAGTGAGGAAAACACTTTTCCTGCTTAATTCTTGTTCTTTTCTTTGTGCTGTTTTCTCTATTGAAAGCACTAAAAAATGGGTTTCGGAAAAGAAAAAAAAAAAGTCAAAATAGGATTGCTAAATAAACTAGACACCAGCATGGCAGTGTCATCTCTGCAGAGATCTTCAAAGCTAAGATTTAGATGTAGATGCTAAACTATTTCTGTGGCATACAACCCTTCAGGGCAGCAAACGTCTAAGCAAATGGAGGCTTGTGAAGGATGTGGTATTTGCTGGGATGGTTGCATTAGGGTTCATTCTATCCGATGATTTCATTTTCCAGTGCAAGAGCAACATACCATCTGTAGGATATATCCTGAATTAATTTCTAGGGTGGGTTTTTAGGCAGTTGGTTTTGGATGAACTTGCAGAATTCAGCAAGGCACTTTTGTAGCATACGTTAATGATGATATTATTATCACAGCACTACAGCTTAGAGCTTTCCTTCTAGGATGCAGATCAACTGTGTTAAACACTGTATACTTATAGCAGCAGATCCAACAATTTCATGATCCAAATGAAAAATAGAACACAGGCTGGACAATGCAGCACCTCTACCTACACACAGGGACAAATGGCCTGTACGTTTATTGGTAGAGACTTTCCTTTCAAGTACTGGCATGATCTGACCCTGCTTTACTCATTTCTACTGACAGAATCACAGGAAAATGTTGCAAAGCAGCAGGAACTTGCCTGTTGAGTACAATTGTATTCCTCCTACATGCAGGAGTCAGTTCATTATTCATCACTGGAAAACATGAGCAAGAGGTTATCAGAAGTTGCCACAAGGGAGACTCTCCAGATAGCAAAGAATATGCAGCATTATAGTTACAGAACACAACGACTGCTCACTCACTGCTCAAGAAATTGATGACATCCCTCAGTTGACTAGGGAGTGCCTTAAATCAGGGCACTGAAACTCAATAAAAGCACTGATCAAGGCAATGGCCTCAATTTAATTATGAGTTTTATTGATCATGTCTTCTCTTTATTAAATAAAAAAAAAAAGGTGTCCATGAAGCGCTGAGCTTGTGGCAAAGCCTGGTGGGACAGTGCGCAACAGACTCCTTGGTGGTTCTGACAAACCCACAGTGCTTTGCCTTTTGTGCCTTTTGTGCTGACCTCTCTCTTCTAGGAATTAGAAGATAATTTTATTGAACTAGTTTTCATCAGAGGAAGCAAAATACGATTTCACATTTACAATAAAATCCATGATCTGAGACCTATTTTTTTTAATACACATAGTTTAATGGTGTACCTGCAAAGGAATAGCACCCAAAAGCCACAATTGGGAGCCAATCTCCATTGTGCTAAAAGCTATAAATTCTTTGGATTCATTATTTCTGCAGAACATCTCAATAGGAGCTAGAGGAAATCATAAAAATTGATAGTTTTCCAAAAGAAATTCTTTCAAGCAGTAAAGTTTAATCTCTCACTGATCTGTTATCCAGATAGAATAGTACAGGGACAGTAACATATATATCCTACCCAAACACACATTTTATCATCGTATCACACTCCTCTCGTGCTGGGTGAGCTAACTGAATTGAACTTGACCTTCAAAGCCCTTGGAATGCAACAAAATATCTCTGTTTTCTGACATTTATGGGTGGCTTTTCTGCATGGCTGCTTTTATCGCCTAGAAAATAATGGTGAAAGCGGTGTGTACAAACCTCCTATAAACACTGACAGATCACATGAAAGGAAGACAGATTTATTCAGTGTAGATTACTCCAGAGCTAATCTAATCAAACCCAAGATTTACATTTTTAAAGCAGATCAAATATTCGTAGAGTTAGGAGTTCAATACAATAGATATATTTTACAGTTTTATTTTAATCTGCAAGTGTAATTGAACTTATTTTGGATTTTCTGTGCTTTTAGTATTGCTTAAAAAGGCTTTATGTGTTTGATATGAAAATGCATCGTTAAACTAGCACAGGCACAAGTAAAACCCTATGGAAAATTCAGAGAGAAGACTGTCAATTTCTGTCTAATAAAGATCAGATAAAAATATATTTGGATGTGAATCTACATTAAAAACTAAAAATGCTAGGTGTGAAAAGATGTGTCCTATTTGTGGCTTGCTTACAGTTGAAAGAAACCACTCCCAGTCACTCTATCAGAGCTGACACAGAACATGTACATGGAAGAAACGTGACACAAATGTGCACCTAGCAAAATTTTCCATCCTTTAGTCCATAAAATATAGAGCACTGTCAGATGTCAGAATTTATGAAAACCCTTGTACCCTTCATGCCCGTTTCACTTACTAGCATGTAAGAAACAATCAAAAGTAGTAGAAAAACCCTAAAATTCAAATTGAGCTTAATTTTTGAATTGTTGTAAATTAAAATTAAGTGGCAACACTGCCTTATACAATCTGTGGGCTGGTCTCTAGAAGGCAGGATGGGCTCATGACACAGAGGATGCACCTCTGCTATGAGACAGACACACATGGCTCTTTGTTGTGCTGCCTGACATTGGGCAAGTTGCTGTTACTCTGTTCCTCAATTTCATTGTCTGAAAAAGTACCCTAAAATTCACCAGGCCATTTTGTTTTCAAACAACAGCAAAGCTTGACCTAATTAGAAACAAGTATTTTCACCAAGTATTTCATTCAAAGACAATCTACTGCCTGGTTATTCAGTTTTATGCCAGCATATCTGGCTAATTGTACTGTAAAAAAACAACTGTTGCATTCTCTTCCTCCTTCATTTGAAGATATCTTAATTGATTTAAATGAGAGCAAGAGAATGCCAGAAGCACAATTAAATTTCAAAAGGAACAGTAGGAAACATATCATTATAAAATTTTATTTGTATTCCTTTCCAGTGCCTTTGTATATCAGGTACTCAATTTGCAAACTCAGAATCCTTTAGCTCCTACTTCAGTCAAGTCTGGTATCACTGTCCTGGGTTCAGCTACAGCAGTCATTTTTTCTTGGGTTTGAACAATGACAATCACCAAACCCAGGTCCTGAATATTCTAGTTGAGATCTGTGGGACTAAATATTCTGTATTTGTAGCTCACACCCATAAGGAAACTTCCTCAATTGCCAACTGTACAAGCCTTGACTTGGATATGTAAAACAAGTTCTCATCTTCAGTTTTGCTGCTAATGCAGGAAGCAGGCTCTGCCCACAAGTTTTCTGTAGAATATAAACCTCTCCCACACACTAAGAGCTCACAGGCCATTTATTTTCAATGCTCTTTAACACCACTCTGATCTAAAGCAGTAGAATGAGGCCACTCAGACCCTAAAACACTCATAGCAATGTCGCAGAGGTTACAATAGAGGGATTTACCTTCCTGTCAAAGAAGCTGCCAATGAGATAAAATAATGTATCCCAAGACCCAATTTTCCTGAAGTTCATTTGGAACCAGAATCATATTCTGCTATTTCTAAAAAAGAAGCATTATTTTTAATGCTGGAGTGTCTAGGATCTATGATATTAAAAAGCATTCTCATGAATACATTAATGTTACTCTTACATTTACTGTTCCATCCATTTTCAATATTCTCCATTATTTTTCTCAAAGGTCTACATTTTTAGGTAATAGTTTTCAGGTTTTATCTCCAGCTTTACCCCAGTGCTGTTTGAACAGCAGTTGCCAGGAAAAGAATGAATCTGGACAGGATAGAGTTCCCTACTGTCCTGTGGCCATGTGTGAACAACCACCTTTCATGGCGTCCATGCTTTCTGTCAGAGTATTTAGATTTGTAGTAATTTGTACAGTCATTATAAGTTAGAAGAGTTTATGATCTGTTCCAATCACAAGAAGTCATGAAAAGTGTCCAGTGCTCTAAAAAAAGCAGCAAAAGATTTTCTCAGGGAACCTTGTCTTTTAGCAATAAATCTCAACAAATAATACTGTTTGTTAAATATAACACTGCTATACAAATTAATGAGGCACGTTGTCCACTACTCAGGGGAGGAACACAAAGATACATCTTAACTTATTTCATTTCTAGGTGCATTCATTGTAAGTGTTATATAACGTGACATTCACGCATTACTGAAGACGTTAAAAGAACAAAATGTACATCACTAATAAGCTGATTTTTCATTTTATTTTAGATGCCAAAATTAATGATGCCGTTTCTTTTTCATTAGATCTCTTTTTTTTTTTTTTTATACTTGTTTCATTAAATCAGAAACAGAGTAAGTAAGCAACCAGAATATTTATCTGCGCTTTCCTTGCGTAACTAAACTCATAGTGTTAGAAAATAGATTTAATCTGTTTAAACCCTAGGTCTTTTGGGACTCCAAGAACTTTTTTGGCTAGAAGACCTAACTTCAGATGTTAATGTTCCAAGACATTAAATCTGATATTTTCAATTTCTCATTCTTAGTTATTCAGCATTCACCACAAATGTCACCAGCCAAGTTTCAGCTGGTCTTACTCCATTTGCTCTTGCCTGAAAGTTTATTACCTCATTGAGTGTCACAAAATCTAATTTTATACCCTCTGACCATTCTTAGATATTCTAATCCACCAGAAACTCATGCAGCATTCCCCATTTTGCTGTGCTGGATATTGCCTCTGCTTCAGCAGCTTCCTGCTAACCAACAATACTGTTTTCAAATTTTTCTCTTTTATTGACCTTAATTATTTATGGGTGGTGAGTAATTGTATTGTGCATCACTTTGTTGGGGTTTTTTATTTCTCTCTCTTTCTCTCTCTCTATCATTTCCCTTTTCATTTTTATTATTATTATTATAGTAGTATTATATTATACCTTATTTTTATTATTAAACTGTTCTTATCTTAACCCACTGTTTTTATGTCACCCACTGAGGTGGGTGAATGAGTAAGTGGCTACATGGTACTGTTACCAGCTAAATGAAAGGCTGGTAGACTAGAAGCAGATTTCTAAACAACAGACTGCATTTGACATATCTAATTTCTCCTATCCATTCTCAGAAATTTACCTTTGATATATCTTCTCTCAACTAGTTTTAGCAAGCTGAAACAAATTCTTCTTGTATCTTCCAATAAGCAGTCCTCCATTCTTTTGATACCCTGGAGGTGTTCAAGGCCAGGCTGGACAGAGCCTTGGGTGACCTAGTTTAGTGTGTGGTGTCCCTGCTCATGGCAGGGGGGTTGGAACTAGATGATCTTAAGGTCCTTTCCAACCCTAACTATTCTATGATTCTTAAACCCTTCTGCTTTCAGGTCACTTTCCTTGACTATAGGTATTGTACTCAGTCTTTCAAAAAGGATCTTGCTAGTGTACATGTATCAGCTATAAAACTTCCCTGAACTAAGGTATTTTATGGTTCAATTTTATTTAGATTCCTGGTCATCATGTGAGTCATCAGCATACCCGTAATGAGTCCTATGTCATTTGCTTCCACCTGATGATCTGCCAGTATACCAGGTATAGGGGCTCCTTGCTTCTAGGGCTTGTCTAATTGATTTATTTATTTTTTTTTTACATTGCAGAACATGCCTGAAGTCTTCTGTAACTATAGCTTTGGTATTAATCTTAACAGACAAACGATCTCCAGGAAGCTTTTACAGAAAGACTTTCAGAATATCTCAGGCCTCAGTAATGCCAGGCAGGAGAGAAGAGGCTGCAGCAGCTAGAATAATAGGAGTTGTTAGGTTTAAGGTCAGATATTTGCAAAGCACTCTCCCCTTTCTGGCAGAGAAGTTACAGAAATGGGTCTTGAAAACAGTATCTCAATCTGTTTTAAGTCTTCAGACACTACTTCAAAAACAGTTCACAAAGGCCAGCCTTAATTCACATTACCTTGGAAGTATCACACAGAAACACACCGTTCATAGGCTGTACCATGAGAAAAAACCTACCACAGTCAGGTCATTTTACATACGAATGTTTACTATGCTTTTAAACAGACTTAAGAGGAATTTTCACACTAAATGATTTAGCCACTCAAATTTTGACCCAGATTGTACTAAGGAATGTCAAGTGTTGTCCACTGTAGGGTAAAAGCATACAAAACATTAGAGGATGAAGTAAACTACTAGCATTATGCACATTTTATTTCAGCCTCTGCCTTTTTTTATTGCTGTCATCTCCTAAAAGCCTCATACTGTCTCCTCAAAGAGACAGCAGATGATAGATCCCTTTAAAGTGAAAGGAAAAAGAGATTTTGTGACATCATAAATCTGACGATGATAAAAATCAGTTTAAGTACAGAAAGACATTTTCTGGTCATCTTTCACTTTTGTCTCTTGTTATTGGACACTCACGGAAATGGACAAGTAATGCAGCCCACATCTTACACCCAAAATATTTCCCTTTGGTGATCCAAAAGCCACTGACATCTGTAGGAGAGCTCTGCATTAAAAACCTCAGAGTTTTCTCTGCCTTCCCTGACCACAGAATAGATCACAAACATGATATTTATACGTACAAAAATCAAGGATAAATTACTAGGAGAAAGGAAAATCAAAGAAGTTTTGACAAATCAAATATGCAGGAAAAAAATCCCAAATACAACAATTAAACAACCAGTCCTGGTATACAAGCTCAGTTAGACAATCTATTCTTAACAGACACCCCTCACCACCTGCAGCAAATGCATGCCACAGCAGGCTCCGCTGCCGTCCTAGGTGAGATGTTCCGCTATTATATAGAAGTAAGGTTTGCTCTTATTTTAATCACATTGCAAACCCAATACAAGTGCAAACAAAGCTGCTTTTAAGAAACAACAAGGTCAATAAGCTGAACTAAAAGCCCATTAAAAATTGTCAGACGGAAAGAAATCCACTCAAGCACAAATTCAAAAACAATCTGATCAAAAGCAAATCAGTTCAAAATCTGCCAATTACTCAAACTACATAAGATTCAAACCAGGTAAGGTAATCACATCACTTAGAAAGCAAGATTTGATTTTTTAAAATTACAGTATTGTCTTGTAATGAATAAATCAGGTTTGATTCATTTTATTCTCTCCTCCTACACAGCACATTTACAACAGTATTGGAATGCGATTAAAAAAAATACCATTTAATCAAAGTTTTTTAATACCTATCTATGATTTAATTTGATCACCAAATGGGATCTATAATGATATTAATAGATAGAAAAATCCATAGTAGAGTCCATTATTGTTGAACTTCATCATCTTTTTAGAAAGTACAATAGTAAAATTATCTATTAATTAGATTAATTTCAAGGAAGTGTAAATCATCCTGACCCATGATACTTGCTTGCAAAGCTACTGTGAGAGAATAATTAATAGGCAATAGTCCAGGAATATTATTCTGAGCAGATGCGAACCTTGAACTTCCAGTCACTAGACTTCAATTCTAACTAAGAATACATCATCCTATGGAAACTTCAACATCTTAGAGTGCTGCAAGAAGGAGGAGAAGAAAAAGAAAACAAAACTAAGTAGATTGTTGTTGCTATATACAGTCCATATGATTGCTTAACATGATTGCTAATTAAAAATGGATGTAAGTAAACGCCTCTGAATTTTAGATCTTTAGGTGAGAATGACTATGCCACACAAACAATGGAGATATGTTCATAAAAAGAACACCTCTTACAAGTAATTTCATTTGTAACCTATTCTGCTGGCAAACTGTATGGCCTTGGGCAAGTATTTAACCCTAAACAACAGATGGCAGGAAATACATACAGTATGGAAGACAAATAAAATGTACATGGGTTTGCAATTTTTCCTCACCTTTCCATCACATGAAATCAATTTCTACAGATTCTGGTTTAGATCAGATATATGCCCCAAATTTTTATATGATTCCTAGGTCCTAGGTCTAAAAATTTAATTTTAAGGTCTTTATGGCAGCAATATCATGCAATAGACAATGAATGGAAAGCAACCAAGACTAGAATCTTGTATTCTCATGTAGAGTTTTAACAGAAATCAGTCATTGTGTTTTCTGATGAGCTGTATGTCATGTTGCACTATCTGTCTAATAAATTGTAAAATGTATTCAGTTGTGATGGATGGAGCTCTAATCTATAAAACCTCTTTATAATATATTGTGAGGCTACCGAAATATTATTTTTCAATAGCTGAAGAGAGGACAGAATAGTTTTCATGCACACACTTCACAGAACACCCGGTAAGCAGGGATGGAGGGAAAGCACTGTTCTGCTCTGCGGTGGTGTTCCCCCGTGTGATGATTCCTGTACCGTGTTTTATAACATCTAGGCTTTTAACACTGACGTTGTGCAGAAAAAAAGCAGATCACTGAAATGAAAAACCTAGAATCATGCATCCCAAGATGTCAGTAAAGATCAAACTGAATTGGTCCATATATAATACTGGTACTAAACAAGGAAAGGGTGAAACAAAGACAGAAAGAAGCTTCTTCCCATTCTTTGAATCCCCAGTTAGTTTTAACTCCTACGTAGTGCAACGTATTGAGTAACAGAACATGATAAACACTGCTGCTTTAGCTATAATTTTATGACAATTTATAGCACCGAGCAAGAACACTCTTTTTCTCCGGGAAATACTGCATGTTTCTGACAGACTATGTAGCAGAAACTAAATGTGCTGCATTCAAATGAAATGTGTGCACCAGAGGGTCAGTGGGAGAGGAACTTCACAGTATGGCCCTTGATCCCCAGTCAGAAGTATTTGGTATGGCATTCAGTAAGGCCTGGAGTTCTTTTATAACAAAGCTTCAAGAATAAGCTCCACCAAAAACATGACCCATACTCTGCTATCTCTCTGGGAAATCTAGTGAAGTGAAATTGATTTTTCTTTTTTCATTAGCGAGGTTATTAAGCATGAGGCACTTAAGAGATGAATGGAGAGCAAGCCACATAAAGAGACAGAAGTATCCAAAAATGTCCTTTATTTGTTGCACAGTTGCTTTTTAAGAAATGCCTGCGTGGGTGGAAGATCAATCTCTGTCCAGACTTCACTAGCAACACACAAAGGAGACTACATGCATCCAGAAACCTGCAGGTGCAGTAAGTGACCACTGCAGACACCTGATCCTAAATTTGTCAAAATAAAAGAACATTTCTCTTAACTTCTGAAAGACATCCTAGCTCACTAGAGAGCGTTCTAGTAAAAGCCACATGTTGCTGATAGCTTACTTTGACTGTTCAGTATAATTTGAAACCGGTGCTTGCAGATGAGGTTAAGAAACTCATTATCCACACCTCCCCCTTCCCATCCTTTTCTTTTAAACTCACGTCCTCATCACTTTTTCTTTGATTTTCTCCTGCTTTGATCATCCAGAGCTGACCGTACAGATTTGTTCCCTAAGTCATCTTTCTACAGAAGCAGAAGTGGTAGGAGAACTGGAAACTAGACTTAAAAGGTGTTGGATAGCAGCACATTGCTCTTATTCTGATCTTGTTTCTTCCTGATGCACTGGTTTCCTGAGTGGTCTTCTAAACAGTGTGATAAAAACATTGTAGGCACAATGTTTTATTTTCTGGTAGTAGAACAATTTGGCACACAGTGACAAACAGAACAAAGAAGGATACCCCCCTGCCCTCCCCAACACATGCACAGTTTAAGATGCAGTTATGGTCCTATGAGAGCAGAATGAATTCCTACTAGCAGAATTAATAGGCTGTATTCTTTAACATCTGAAAGAGGCAGAAGTAAAAGAAAAATGGAACTTAAAGTGTCTTTTCTTTCAAACAAAAGGAGGATATTTAAACAGGAGAGTCTCACGGGGAAGATTTCATATGACTACAAATAGTACACTTGTTCAGAATATAACAGGAATAACATTACTAATAGAAGCAAGACTTCCTCTCAATTTTCATGTGGAATGTGGATTGTAAATTAGAGAAAAAAGTGCCAGAGCTAAAGATCCCCATGTATGCATGTGCATGCACACATACACTGCTCACCCTTTGCAATTACTTAATTGTCATGTCAGATAAAAGACAGTCAGAGTACAGATGATTTCTCATCTGCATCTAGCTGTGGACTTTCTATTTGTCATTGGACCTAGGCAATAACGTGAAGCAATATCATACTCATTAGTCCCTGGAGGTTTCTGCAGTTTATGATCAAACAGAGATGAGTTTTCCATCTTCCCACTACTTGTATATCATTTAGCATTACAAGATGTTCCATGAATAATGGAAATAATGAAACTACGTCTTCCAAGACATTCTCCCCAGGCCAGAGACAGTATAGACTGTACTTATTAACAAATTGTATATGCGGTGACTAGTTGGCAGATGCTGCCAAGCAGAGTGTATTACAGCTCAGCTTTGCCTGCCTTTCCTTCTCCTGGGACCTTACTTTGCATCTTCCTCTTCCAAATGGTCACTAATGTTCATAAAGCTTTTAGGAATGTAAGTAGCTCTGAGACGATCAGGAAATATAGCAGTTACTTGGAAAAGAGGGCTGGATAGGCAGATGAACAGGCAGATAAACACCATGGTTGTATAAGCCAATAAAGCTGGAATATGACTTCATGTTATTTCCTCGTGTTTCTTGCACATCACAATATTAAAATAAATAAGAAGACAGACTGGTCAACTTTTAAGTATGGATTTCTCTCGTTTATCTACAAACTTAAGGACAAAAAAGAACTTCAATGCTCTACATGTTCTTCACAAGCACTTATGAGAATTTCTTGGCAGACTTTGTTTCTTAGGAACATTAAGATGGGATCCAACTTACTGAGTGTTGAATAATTCTTTTGTAGTACTTAAATACACTGTAACAGTAAAGGTCCTTAAGGATTTATTTAGTAATGTAGGCTGGAATACTCTAATTCTTGATCCATGCTGGCTCTTGTAAATTTTATAACAAATCCGGGGCCATGCAGCAATTCATGACTGTAACTATACAGAGCAGGATGGCCAACAAAATACTTTAAAGCAACTAAGATGGAATTTACTCCTTCCAAGCTAAAAAGGATTTTTCTTGAATTGTCACCAAAAATGAGTGCATGTTACACAATTTTGATTCCATTTGTTGGAAGTATAGAAGCATTAACTACTTCGCTATTATATGAAAAGTAAGATCTACAGGAAGTAAGTATCTTTCATATAAGAACTCAGTGCTGAAAACATGCTAACATTGGTTTTTGGGGTGGGCTTTTTTGGGTGGGGGATGTCCTTTTTAATAACTTGAACAGGAGAACTTGCCTGTTCTCCTTCCTTTCTGCCTCTAGTAACTTAGGCATGCATTTGCAAGTTTTGACAAAAGCAGAAAGAGTGCTAGACCTATTTCTTATCTCAGAGGTAACTAAATTCAAAAGAGGAAAAACCAGCAGGTGATCAGATCAGCACCCATAGGTCAGATAGGCACAAGTCAACTACTCAGCATTTTGCTTGACATTCTGTTGGCTGACCAGCATGTGCACAGCACTCCAGACTTGACAGATCGTTTGCCATCTCATGTTCTGAGAGTACAGCAAGGGAGAGCAGGTGAGCAAGGATGATAAAGGGCACATTAGATCACCACTCATAGAGAAAAGCTTATTTACTTAAATATCACTCGTCTTGTAAAGAAATTCTAAAACTCTCTCAGTATCTCATCAGACACAGCTAGCTGAAGTTAGAAGAATTCTTTTGCCATTATACATGCATAGCTCAAATTTACTACAGAAGATGTTATAATGTCACAAAGCTGGGAAATGCAAATATTTGTTAAATCATGTAAGACAAATAATTCCACAATCACACTGCACTCACAGAGCCTGGTTTTCTCTTCATACACACCAGCTAATGTGGCGTACTACAGTTCTTGTCAATTGAACTATTCCTCATTTTCGTCAGTGTGAAAATAATTCAGTTCAAGATTAAACAACAATTAAGTTTTTTAAATCCCATGAACTAAATAAAAGGCTGAAAGATGCATATACTAGATGCTTTAGTAAGTCACTGATCTTTATTGGACCATATTATCTTTTATATCAATGGTAAAAGTTACAAATTGATAAAAAGACAAAAATACATTGTTAGACAATCGTGCTATTCTGGCGTCTTACTAGAGATAAAGGTTTGGATGCATCGGAGGCTTATACAAAAAAAAAAAATCAGGGTTGAGGTGGAGGTGAACAAAAGGAAAAAACAATAGTCCTGAAATCTGGGGATATATAATCCCTGTGGATAGAACTACACAGTTTCTATTCCCTGGAATGTGCTTAAATACATCCTCAAGGCAGCAATGTCATTACGATGAATTGGTGAGTTGAAATTTTCTGAGAATGGAAGCTGATCCAGTTCAAACAAGTGAGAAATGAGGTTGCTACAATGTTGAATATTTAATTAACGGAAGAAAAACAGAGAAGATTCACTAGAGACAACTGTTCTGCATTCCCAGGCTTTGGCTAGCTGGGTTGAGAAACATTTCCATTGTTAAAGTCAATTAAAAGAAAGCAAAAGAGAGAGAGGTATGTAAGAATCTGATACTGTTCAATTAACATTTTGGTTTAAGATTTTAACAATAATATCTTGAAAAAGTCCATTTAACGTGTAGGAAAACGTCTGTTCCCAATTGGTTTGGGATGTTCCAGAAATTCTGTCTGATTATACTTCAGCCAAGAAGATGGAGAAAGCTGTCTTAAAGGATAACAACCTACAGACTTACATTTCTGATTTGTACAACTGCTGGAGGGCATCATTGAATGAAAGCATTTTGCGAGGGTATTGTACAGAATGTGCATCTCAAGCAATTTGATTGGTAACAACTGTGCCATTCCTCTGAAGAGTCCACATGAGTATCACAGATGGTGAGATAACTTGCTGTAATTTTCTCACCAAAGAACATTGAATCAGGCTTTCAGCTTAAATAGGAGTCAATAATTTCCAATAAAATTCACTAAAGGTTTGGGGTTTTGGTTGGGAGGGGGTGGTGCAGTTGGCAGTTTGGTTTTCTTTCTGTTTTTTTTTCATTGGGGTTTGGGGCTTTTTTGAAGTAGAGAAAGAATTTTGTACTTGTACTTCTCAGATTTTGATTATCTCAGCATCCACCTCTCTGCTGTGATGCTGGAATGTGTTCCACATGCAGCATGTTGAACATTTCTGCCCTGGTGATTCTGAGTGCACATGTAGGCTAATGTCAGATTTTGGCAATGATAAAGAACTGAAAATATGGGAAAGCAAAAGGGGAAAAAACAGCATAAATAAAACTATAACTGGCTTAACTGAGATGTCTGGAAGACCGTAGAACCAAGGGTCTCATCTAGTAATCGCTCTGTAATATCTTCACATTATACTGCAGTAGTGGGGTAATGCAGTGTCACTGAGTCCTGCTACTCAGAGCCTACTGAGAATAACAGGACTCAATTACATTTACAGTGGATTTGTGGGATGAGGCATCTAAATCTACAAATAAGCCAGCCATTCTTCAGTATACCAAAGGATTAGATAAACTGGGAAAAAAAAAGAAAAAGAAAAATCAAGTATAGTATCCAAGCTACTCAACTGCAGCTATCCCTTAATGTTTTAAAGAGTTCTTACCAAATACACTGGACACAGAATGGACAAGCACAAAGGAGACTGTTAATTTGCAGGTGCACTGGGGACTGTAAGGATGTACAGGAGTGTCTTTGTAACATCTAACTAGAAACACTGACAATTATGGGCCTTCAAAACACGCACCACTCTGGACCTGACAGCCTTCTGCAACTGAAAAAATAAGCCTTCTGCTTTGATATTTTATTCCTAGTCCTCTAGTGAGCAGTCCTTCCCATTTCATTTATAACAACTGTCGTAAGGTAAGGTCATATCAAGCCAATCATCGACTTCAAGTGACTCTTCACATTTTCAGCAGGTGAAACCAATGTCTAGCCACTGAGTCAGGAAACAGCACACTTGGAGTCTAACATCTCACTGGACTTGGGTACTTACTGTGGTGAGGGAACACTATACTAGCATGCATGGGTAGTCTGGGTTTGTTACTTGGGAGATAAAAGTAACTCAGTCCTTATAACTCAAATGCTGTAGTAATCTTGCTCCCATGAACCTCACAGTTTCCCTGGATGGCAGAAAACCTGGTAGTGCTGGAGTCCTCCTGCCAGTGTTTGTCTCACTGGTGTATCCCTCCACTGCCTCTTCACACAGAGCCCTAAAATCTTTTCCACTGGAATATGTAGAAAACTGGCTGCTTGTCTGCAAACCTTCTTCCTCTGCCAATGTGTTAGTGATATGTCTGAATAGTCTGCTGTAATTCTATTTCTCACACCTTTCATCTCCCTGGCGTTTAGTTTCATTCTCAATGGTTTGCCTCTGGAGAGCTTTTTCCCTTGGGAAGAAATGCCGCAGCTCCATTGATCGGCCCATGCTCTGTATATAGCAATTTCACAGGAGTAGACTATATTGCTTGAACTCTGTGGCACAATTTCCATTGTTTTGCAACAGCTTTAAGGTTCTCAAAATGGGCTTATCAGCAAAACAATTATCTGGCTAAAAGGCTGCACTGCTCTGAGTGCTCTCATTCAGTAAGCCCACCTGCACTGAATGGAATAGCATCCTTGTTGCAAGCCTAGATCATATTTGGGTCTTGAAAATCAGACAATGCTTAAACTCAAATATAGAGCTCCAAGGAAATCACCAAAGTATCTTTTTAGCCCTTGCTGCTTTTGATTGTAGCTGATAAAATGCCAGCTACACATCCTTCCCAGAAATACAGCCTGGGAATTTGCTTCTACTGTGGCAAGTTCAAAATAGTTTCTGCTATGACAAACTCCTGCACAGAATCCTATTCAAACTAAGACGACTATATTTCTAGACTATTTCCTGTGCAAATCTCACTTTCAATTTTGTGAACCAAATTTTAAAAAGTGTTCATTGAGTAAAGATCTATCTATCTATAATTTTAAAATCCTTAAAGATTCTGTTCCCAGGAGTGGAAATATCCAATCTTCCATGCAAGCCTGGCTTTTAATTTCCTTCCTGCTTTCCTGCAGTTGTATTTCAGACACCTTTTTCATAACACCATTTCTGAATTATCTATATTTTACTTGGGTGAAGTGAATCTACTCTTGTTATGCTAACACTCTTATGCAAAATACATGGTTTTAAACTCCCACAGTGCCAGGTCTCCTCAGCTTCTACCACAGAAAAAGAATACTCTTTTATTTTATTTTTGTAGTCAAACAGTGTTTTTCTGTGAAGTGCCTAAAACTTGTCCCTCAGCTTTTCTGCCATTATCACTCTTTATGTAGAATAGAAATCCTTCTCCCACCAAATGAAAGACATTAGTCCTTTTGTAGCCATAGCACTTGCAAAATTGAATCTTCCATGGCAGTTGCAGTCTGCTATAGCCTATAGGTAGGTTTTTGGAAAGGTCAGATCTTCACATTTAGCCTTTTCTGCCTGTTGTTTTTTTGGTTTGTGGTACATTGTGTTACAAGGGTTACGCTCCTGTGCCAGGAAAAATATATTTAAGTTAGTATTCAAAATAACCAAACAGCCATAATAACTGTTTGCACAGGAATGTGGAAGGTAAATTATTTCATATTTCAACAGAAATGACACTTACCAACTTCACGTTATCTAAATGAGCAACACACAGTGGGCCACTCCCAACATTTCTGTTGTTTAAGTTAGAGCAAATTTCAGTGGCAGAAAGTTTCTTATTAACACTGGCAGAAAATTGGCCACCTGTGCTTTGAACTCTTTCAGAAAATGGTAAATTCAGAGCATTTTTAGAAAGTCGTGAGTTAAACTTTGACCCCTGGACATCAAGAAGTAGGGGATAAAATATACAGGCAAGCAACATTAACTGTTAACTGGATCAGCAGCAGCATCTATCCAAAATTTTATTCACCATATTAGATGTAGCTATACATGAATAACAAAAGCCTGAATGGATCAGCAACACAAGTGATCTTCAGCCTTGCCTCTCTGTCCAGCCATTCGTGTGTTACCCCTGCCACAGAGACCTACACTCCTGAAGGATCAGAAGGATTCATATGCCTCAGGACCGTGGCATAGCAGAATGCTCTCCTTCCTATTAAAGGTAGACTAAAAGAACAGACTTTGATAGCAACATACACATGAAATGAGTGAATTGCAGATTTTAGCAAGCACTTGTCCATTCTATGAAGCAGGCAGACCCTTCCTCAACACTGTGGAAGTACAGCCCCAGTCTGCCTTATGAGGATCCCTGGGGACTTTTCAGAGAGAAACAACATTACGTGACACATACCAACATGACACATACCAGCACTCACAAGTTTCCTGTTTGCAGTATGTTAAGTTTTGTCACATAAGCCTGAGAAGGCAAGAGACACCACCCAGCAATTGCAATCTGGTTAATAGTTTTCTTCTTTGTAGTTGGGTGGTTTTGTTTCCAAGACAAAATTTTTCTCATAAGAGTTAACAGCCATGCATGCAACTGTGCTGAGGGGGCATTTAATTGACCACTTGTTCAAGCACTCTCCATCCCAAACAGAACTGTTTGGTACACTTATAGCATACCTGCTTATGTCCTACACAGAAGCACAGGGCTTCCTCAGAGGCTTGTCCACAGGGCGAAAGAAAAAAAGAAAAGATGACCTTATACCCACCCCTTGAGAAGGGCACTGACTAGACTGGCTTCTACATTCCTGAGTAGCAGTCTCCTGATGTTACCTATGCAATGATCCAGTTTGCTATACTGTTTTCTAAATCCTAGCCACAGTTCTATCTCCGCAGAGAGAGAGTCAAGGAGTTCTTAAGAAATTTACTTACTAAAAAGTCAGAAACTGGGCTACCAAAGTCAGTGTGTGTGAGTGGGAAAACATATCTATTATGAAAGCTCAAATCTTTCCCAGATGACTTGTTAGGAACACAAAATAATTCTATTTCATATTTCCACATAGAAGCTACAGCCTTTGAGCCCAGTTCTTGTTGTTAACAATAATGGCTGACAGGTAGATGGAGGTTATAATGGCTCCATTATAAAGGAAACTCAAAAGGATACAGAGTTAAAGGTTTCACAGCTTACCATCTCTGTCACTGCTTGATGTTTCAGCTTTTGAATTCTTGTCTTTGCATCTTCTTTTTAACATTTTTATAGGACTTTCTAGCTGGACTACCTATTAAAGCAGCTGTGTTATTTGCTAGTTTTATCTAATTAAAGGCTTCCTTTTTAAAACAAATAAAAATAAATGCAACAAATATGTAGTTCTACTCTTGCCCTATTGATTTGAAATCCTCCAGGAGTTTCACTGTTGTATTATTGCTGACATTATAACTCAGCATAGAAATTTTTCAGTGAAATGCACTGAGGTTCACGCTGGGACCTGACCCTAGTTGGGCTCTATCCTCCTGCATTTTCATTTTGTCTTCAAACTGAGTATTCGTTTTTAAACTGCACCAAAGCATACATACGGCTCATGAGAAAATTCTCAAGAGGATGCCCACTAGTTTTAGGAACAACAGTGGAAAGGACATGAACAGAGCAGTGTGAAAAGATACCTCAGCAAGGCTCTGCCCGACTGAAGTCTCTTCTGCATTCAACATTTGAATTTTCTACATTATCTATTGCCACCATCAAAAGTTTAATCCTTAAGGCATCATTCTGCATGCAGTTGCCTTATAAGCACATGAAAACCTAGGTAGCTTAATTCCAATATAGTTATGTAAATTATTAACCTCATGTCCAAATATGATGTGCTTTTCATCCAAGGAATTTTATGAGTTCCAGAACTTCAATGTGGAGACCAGATTTCTTATATTAAAGCTCATTTTCAAGAGCTGTTAAATGAACTTCCACTTGAAGACTATATTGTAGACAGCACCATTTTTTAAATTGCAAGTAGGACCAAGAAAATATTTCCAAATCCAAACACTTACCTAATGGAATCATATTTTCAACCTACATTTTTGTCTTCTTTCTCTCCAGCTGACCAAACATTCTAAACACCTGCCCCCCATCCAACTAAAAAC
Source organism: Nestor notabilis (assembly GCF_000696875.1). Taxonomy (NCBI): domain Eukaryota; kingdom Metazoa; phylum Chordata; class Aves; order Psittaciformes; family Psittacidae; genus Nestor; species Nestor notabilis. Next base: position 90,593 of record NW_009918515.1, read on the forward strand.
TCAAGGCAGATTAACCTACAGTTGTGGCTAATTGTAAGGTACCTTGAGGTAACTTGCTACTTTAAGTGCATCAAACATGATAACTTAGGATGTGACAAATCTCACAGAAGAGAACTCTCTGCAAGCACCACTTCTATTATTCATTTCCTACTGTCACCCTGAGTGTTCTCAGAAGAATTCTCCGAATGTCACCTTCCCACTAACTTTGACATAACTACATATATGTGGCTAGAAATACTGCTTCAAATATATCCCACTGTAAACGTTCAGTTTCCACATACACAGAAAATGCATTAGTTTCTTCTAAAGTAAAAAAAAATACAGAAAAGTAGGAGAAGAAAATAAAATAAAAGTTGTGTCCACAGAGCCAGTACATCGTCCTATGTTATCCTCAAAACTAAAAGTATATAGAACAATTAAAGTTATTTTTAACGTCACTAGAACTCTAAAGAGCTTCCTCCAAGGGTCACTGAAGTACACAGGAAGGTGTGGGCTAACTTCTTTCTGCAGTGGTTCTGACTGCATTTGCTTGTTCAGTTTGCCTGTATTGGTGATTCAGTTGTTATACCCAATATTTCACCCTAAAATTCATATCTGAGAAAAAGCAACCTGTGCAAATATCTATATTCTTGTACATGAGGAAATACATATGTTCTTTGTTAATATTAGTTTTTATTTCTATTTGAGAAGTTTTAACCATCTAACTAGGAAAAAGAAGCAAGATAAATAAGCAGTTGTCAAATAGAATACTATACATCAAGTAAGGGGCTGTTTTGCTAAACTTACTGATAAGTACCACTGACAAATCAGCACAGACCAGAATTCACTATTTGCTCAAAATGGGAAGAAAAAGCTCTGTATTTTGTACAAGTGAAAGAAAGCACCTACAGTGTGTAAGTATCTTCTGTAAGTATCTTCTATAAGTATCCTCAAATTTCTTAAGTGGAAAGAGAGAAAGTATTCTAAGATTTGAGAATGAAAATACTGATGACATCTCAGCTGAACCCAGTTTAGGATCTGATCCAGAACTCAGAAAGTATAGGTAGGCACAGTGAATTTCTACAGGGCATTAAGCTGTTTTTTCTGTAGGCAATCACAAATAATATTGCTGCTAGTAAGTAAGGAGTGGTTGTGAAACAGGCAGTACATATCCACAAACTGCACTGCCTATATGTGCATTTATTTTTTATTGTATAATACATTTTGCACATAAGAAGTTTTGAGAATCCAAACATTACAAGCATTTTAAGTGGACTTCTGGGTTTCTTGAGCTAGCCTGTTAAAACAGTATTCTGCCTGAGTAAAATGGTCCACTTCCTCCACTGATTTCTTTTCATCTTTGTCTTCAGAGAAAAGCTCAAATTCTCTCAGTAGCTTTCGCTGTCAAGATCTTGAATGCATTTGAAAGTATTTACAGTGTCTGGCTAGGTAAAAAATGCTTCTCACAACCAAAGCCTTTCGGAACAGTTTTAATTCTGTTCCATTCCAGTCTTTGTGACGTGCACGTATGTATGTATATATAATACAGCCTGTACTTTGAAATGAAGGCAACTAACGCAGATAGGTTAAGTAATCCAGATATGGGTGGATGTCCGAGCACACCAGATTCAGCACACAGACCATAAGATCCATTACAGTTTATTAGTTTAACTACTTTCAGCACAGACATAGCTACAAAACTGCCTTGCAAAACTGAGCAAACACCACTGATCTCTCTTGCATATTTTCTTATTAAAAAAACCCAACCAAACAAAAAGAAACAAAAAACCACCACCTTTTCCTTAGAGCATAAAGGAAATGTGCTTCTTAGAGTTTGCTTTTCATTAGAAAGCAGATATAGTATCAACTTTTCTAAAAATTACCTTTGGAGGCCATGTCTGGTTAGTTTAATTCTTCAAAGATTGCCTAGCTCTGTCTCCGTGGCTCTTTTTTCTCTGTCATACATTAGCTCGTTTTATGTCTGACAGTTCTTTTATTACCAGATTTCATTCTGAATCTGATTTCCCCCCTGTCTCATTACTTCTGTCTTGCTCTCTGTTCTCTTTTTCTTTTCCTGTCTGACAATTCTCTTATTAGTGGATTTGGCTTTGCTTTTGTTTCATGCTTTCTGGTTTTATTCTCTTGTGTCTTATTTTTGCTTTTACTTATTTTTCTCATGTCAAGGTCTTCTTTTTTTCTGCCTATTCTCTCAAAAGGTATACACTTTTGTTTAAGGTTACTGTATTTCAGCATGCTGTGGAATTGATTTATCATTAAATATTGCCATGCAGAAGGAACCAGGTTTAAATTATAGTTCCTTCAGCTGTTTGGTCTAAAAGCACAATCACTAATTTAAGTATCAACTTATCTATATAGCCATTAGCCCTGCTTCTCAGCTACTACAACATGCCTTAGATCTAAACATACTGGGTTAAGAGCAAGGACCCTGCTTTTAAATTTATTACTTTCTCTCACCATTCTCCATAAACCATTAAGTTCCACCACTTAGTACAGAGAAAAGGCAACACACAAGCCTTGCCTTTGCTCTGCTCCTCACAGGTTGTCCTGCATTAACAGGCACCAACATTACTTGTAGTTCCTTGTGTCTCAGCTCCTCCCAAGGGAAATAGTTGAGTGTGCACTTCATGCACTCTTCCTGCAAGACATTTCAGAGGGAAAATGAGAGCATTTGTGTGTTTCACTGGGAAAAGGTGGAACTGCTATTAGTGGGCTTCATCCTTCATTAGTGTTCTCCTAATCCTTTAAAGATCTCACTGTACCACCAGGATGGCATGTGTCCTAGGGGATAGCAAGTGCTCCCTGGAGCAGAGTCACCATTTCCAAGTGGTCAGGGCCCTGAGTGAAAACCAAGGAGACCTCACTTTTTTTGCCACCTACATCACTAGTTTGCTTCAGGTGCCAGAACTTGAGGCAGTACCAAGAAAGCACTACTGGGATTGGGGGCTGATATGAAATGGAACACTTGACCTATACTGATACATGAGGATCCCCTTATCAATGGGATATTTATTTTTATAGGAGTAGAAAACACATTTGGGTGAACTTGAGTTAGAACCATTCTATGATTCTAACTTGCTGCCACTAACTGCAAGGAGGAGCAGAATATTGGCTCACTGTCCTTTTGATATTGTTATTCTGGTGTTTTTCAAATTAAAAGGGAAGTATTGCAGTCATAAAGTTTCTCTTCCATGCCTATGGGTAGATAATTCCTGCTTCCAAAGGCACCAAGAAAAGGAGCTTTACTAGATTTCTGGGTGAGAGCTCAAACTGATTTATTATTTGTCAAGAGACACATTAAATAAACTTGGCCTTTTTTGCTGTCATCAGCTGTCTGAAAGACATGTTACAAGCATTAGAGTTTCTTTTAATGCCACAGCACTTATGTTATAGAAAGCACAGCTGAAGCATCTTATATTTGGAAGGAAGGTATGGTGTCAGGGATGACTACTACTTGCTAGTGTTCTTTGTTCCTTGGTGGGGGACCAGTTCCTGTGCAGTGTCTCCCGTTCATGTTTACACCTGGGGTGAACAAAGGGATAAATCGTCTTCGGTAAATTAAAATTTGGTGTATCAAGATGAGAATAAAGTGCCATGTCATTTTCATAGCCTATAAAAAAGTTCTCTATAAAGTGACTCAGCATTCCTTTAAAGGTCCTTACTGCACAAGTGCAAGGAGCATAGTACTATTCAGTTATTTTCAGGACACAGACTCTCTATTGCTGCTAAAGGAATTTTCAGGTCTTGTTTGTGTTGACAGGTCATAGGACTTTCTCACAGTTGTCGGCTCTGCAGACTTCAAAATCAAAAGCTGTACTCTATACAAACAGCAGTGCAGACCCTCAAGACAATGATTTCTGCTTAATCTTCCAACACTAAAGGAAAAGCAAATTGTGTGTCATGCACTGCAGACTAGGCATGTTAGCACCCTGTTCCATTTGCTAATGAAATCCAGGCAAAAGGATATAATGCATACAATGATATGGGGCACTGCAACATAAAATGTAAAGGCATGCAGCCATGGAGGATTATTTGCTGTATTTAAATCCTGTGGGCATACTAAAAACTGCATCTGCATGAACTAGTTACTAAACCTTCCTTGCTATGCAGAAGTTCTGTATACTTGGACCAGTATCAGATTCATTTAACTGAGTCCAGGATGAGAAAAAGGAAGAAAATAAAGAAAATGCTCAGAAACATCCTTTTGGTAGGGTAGGCTTTTTTTTTTCCCCCTTCCTTTAAACAGACACATCCACACCAATTTCTCAGACTAAACGGTATTAATCACATTACCACAGTAAGTCTCACAGCAAAGATGATTTATCTGATCTGCTGATAAGGAAAGCCATCTCTGTTCCTGCAAACTCTACTCTTCTCCATATCAACTTAAGTTACTTATCTTATGATCTAAATAGAATTGGGACTAGATTGCACACTCTTGATACAGAATTCCCACTAACATTTCAATAACTGTTCACCACTATGCATAAAAGCCCCTATTAGCGGTCTTTGAGTGCTGCTGAATCTGACATAGCACTAAACTGCAGCAAGCAGGCTGGGATTAGAAATTTCAAAACCATTTAAATGCCTTAAAGATGCACTGTCGTAATCTTCCTTTGGGAACAATCTGCCCTCATAGCTCAAGTTACTGTGTTAGCAACATACTCTGATTCCCACAGGCTCTCCTGAAGCCTAGTTATAGCTACCATAAGCCCTGTCTCAGCATTCTCCACTGTCTATGCTGGATTTAATCACAAGAAGCACCCCATGCACCCTTTCTAGGACAGCCAGAATCAGGTATCTGTAGACACATGCTGCTTTTAAACTAGAAATATATGACAGACCTCCCCATTTTTCCAGCAGCTCGAGAAAAGGAGCAGTCAAAAGACAGATAATAAAATTCATGAAGTCAAACCTGCACCCCACAGAAATTAGAGACTGATCTGCATTTGAATGCAAGACAAACTCTGCAGGCCAGCCCATAACTCTACTGTACCTGTTAGTCTCATACTCCATACTGAGACTGGCAAGAAACACCAATATTTGCCTCTGCACTGCAATTATCAGCAGAATCCAAACAGCCCCAAATGGAAGATGTATAAGGAATCCTAGGTACTCAGTTTCTCAACCTTTGTTACTTGAATTCAAGCCAAAGCAGTGACTGTTTTGCATTTAAATGCTGAGCTGAAGTCAAACTGCTCCTAAGTTTCTGCCTGGAGCCCATCTATACTGTGTTCAGAGTAACTGCACATGCCAGAACCATCACGGACCCTGCACACTTCTGCCAAAACTCTACCCACTCCACTGGAACTTAATTTGGCCAACAGTCTGAAATTACTTTATTCAAACAGCATCTTGTTATGAATTTGCTGGGAACTATCCCACAGTTGTTTATCAGCAGGCAGACAAAAATTTAAAATACAGTTTATATTTTCAAAGGCCAAGAATTGCTGGCTTTATAACAACACTATTGACTTGTAAATAAACAGTAAAAAGGAGGGTAAAAATCTATTAAGCAGGATAATATCCCTCTCAAATTATATCTACCTAGCAAATAAAGAGGCAAGCAAGGCTTCTGAATCACTTAACACTTCATCTGTTCAGAGAAACTATTGGATATTGTTAGCAGATAAAAGATAGCATCTTGTGAAATGAACATTCGTTCATTTCCCTTTCACTTCAGATTACTTAAGAGTAAATCACCTCAAACACATTCTTTATTGAAAAAACAAGGTTGTTTCCATACTCTTAAAACATATATATTTTCAGTTTGCATTTCTTCCTTTCAACTTTTGTCAAAGGTGCACATAGTACCAGTACTTTCCCTCTAGTACCCTGTCCTCAACAGGAGCCTAAGTGTACAGAAAGCAAGTGACAAACAAGGACACAGTTGATCCAAGTCTATGTGTCTTGATTTTTCACATTCTATTTGATCAAATTTCCCCAGAGTTCCAAAGTATTTAGATGCAAGTGTCAAGTTAAGGAACAAGAAAAAAATCCTTCAAGCTAAAAGGAAATCAACCTATGGGCAAAACACAGTATTAAAATGTGTACTTATTTCAAACCATACTTCTGGAAAGCTCTCCCTCATAAAGGCTTGTGTTTGTCAGTGAAAAATACATCCAGAAAGTAAGCAAACTCAACTATTTCAGAAGCCAAAAACCATATGCTGACAATTTCATAGCCTTGTAACTTCCAACCAGGAACTTTCCTGACTGAAATACTTTGGATAGTATTTTTCTACTATAGAAACACTTCATCAACACACACAAGGTGAGCACAGCAGTCTGACTCTGAATGTGTCACCCTTAAATGAGTTGACTCAGGTACGCATCCTTTCCAACTTCACAACATGGCTTTTCAACATTGTTGTTTTAAAAGTTGTTCCAAAAGTTCACTGGATTGAAAAATACACACTAACAGACAGAAACTGCAGAGGAAGTGGGAAAGGCTATATTATTACTATAAGACAAGATAAATTGAAAAAAAAAAAAAAAACAACTATGCTCTGGTTTCTTATGTTCTTATTATTTTCAAACAAAATCTTCAGTCTTTTGTGGAACATAATTTCTGATCAATCAGTTCTAATCGAGTGGTTCAAAACCAATGACTGAATTTTGTACAAACCACAAGAAAATTGCTAGTGGTTTATACAAAATTCTGTGCCTCACCTCTAGTAAGGCTATTTTATGAGCTGCCATATTGTGCAAATCTCATCTAAAACCGAGCCCTGCTTCTCAAGTATTTAACAATTAGATGAAATGGTTTGCTACCGTTTCACTGTAATTCAATTAAGATGAGAGTTTAAAGTGAAACAAAACTTCAAAATGCAATTCTGTTTATACCCATCCTTATATAGCTTAAAATACCAAAGACCACTTGTAGCAAAAAATTTCAGTTGCTGCTAAAACTTCATGGGCCTTAACATTTCCTATGCCTACAGAGCCAAACACGGACAGACAAACTACAGGTTGACTGTAGGACACCAGAAGAACACTCCAGGGTAAAAAGCTCCCTGAAACTAATATTCTGTGTTTGAGCTGGCAGCAGTGACATACATATACAGGGTGAGAATTTCTGGGGACAAAGTCACAACACAAATGAAACACTCTTCAGAAGTTGGATGCACAGATTGGCTGGTAATGTCTATTGTGAATTTGCACATGTACATGCAAATAAAAATAAAAAGGTTAAAAAACAAAGTAGGCTGAAAGTTAGCTTGAGGAATAAAGAAGCTGAAGTATGAATTCTCAGAAAACAGTGAAGGAAATACCTGTGTACAGTGGCAAAAAGGAAGGGATGGCCAGAGAAAACAACCACTTGGCCAATTGGTGGATGTATCATTGTATTCACACGTGGTCTGTTTGCCTAAATATAGAGAACACATGAGTCCTACCTAGCCCTGCCCTTTTTATGAAACCATCAGTTACAAAAACAGGTCTGTCACTACCACCCTGACTAGTGCAGAAGGCACTTTGTACTTGCATGAAACAAATAGGAACTGATTGAGTGTGCACTAACACATGAGATTCAGCTGATGGGCCACTAGATGTGGTGAGCAGCATCCCGTTGTTTTTCCATCATCTTTCCTCTCAGTTGTTATTTTTAGCTTGCTGTTCTAAGAAAAGAAGTGACAGACAACCATACCCAGCTTGTCCATTCACTATGTTCAATAACTGTATTTCCTTATAAGTTTTGTGCAAATCTGCTTCACAAGGTATACTCAAATGTTGTCCACATTCACTTCATTTCTGGTCCATACAAATACACACAGACTAGCCAGCTGCCCGGGGCTCCTGTAGCTCAAGCTCTGTCATAACACTGATGTGAGAGAGCCCTGTTGCAAAGGAAAAGAGCTAGAAAACAGGGAGAAAAAAAAAAATCAGAGGTACTGCAAGTAGATGCCATTTCACAAAGGCTGAGAGGAAGCAGCCAAAAAAGCAAGAGATAATGTGAGGGGAAAGGAGGTAGGTAAACATACAACGACGTAAGATCCCCAACCCAAGGAACTAGATTGTATTAATTCCACTACTGATGGAATGACATTTTACTCATTAAGAAACTCACCTTAGTTTGTTGGTGTCTGTTCTGATTGTTTCCAGAAAAGAGAGATCCATTAAGAGGGTTAGATAACGATATGCCCATGAGTCAATGTAAAGGTGTTTCAATGTCTGCATAAGGTCACAAGTAAAGAGCTCAGACTTCTATCAGTGTTGCAAAAGCTGTTCAACACGAGCCAGCATAAAGCAAGTTCCAGCAGCACCCTGTGCATACAACAGCCATGTTCAGGGTGTACCTTGGCCCAGCACAAGCCAGACAAGACTACTAAGGCTTTTCCATTAATACATTACCTATTATCAGGAAACAAAATGCTTCCATGGAGAAAGTGTAAGGTTTTTGCTTACAGAAACCTTAAGACGTGAGAGTAAATTCACAGAACTCATATTTCTGATACTCCTTTCTGACAGAATTAATTAGCCAACTCTGGAGTCCTGCAGTTTATTTTGATTAAGGTGAGAAATTCATGATTGAACCAAGCATCTCATGCAATTCTGTCTGCTAACAAAACAAACAATTACAAAAAAACCCCACCAGACTTGCCTTGAACACAACAGAAATTAAGGTAAAAGGAGGTATTTTCTTCACTCAGACAGTGCCACCCTTCTTTCTAGCAGAAAGTCAATCCAGAAGGATTTTTTGGCTTTTCCTCTGGACTAGACTGCCAAGATTTTTGCGACTCCATCCGATGTTTTAAATACAGCCTGCTCTCACTGCTCTAGTACTCTTTCTACCTTCTCTTGCCTATATATCCAAGTTTTCATAAAATGATATGCAATGAAACCTTCTGGCCACATGCACCCTGTGCTTGCTCATGTTTGAAGTGGAAGCTGCTATCACTCTGCCATCTGTTCTGTAAAAGAGCATCTCTGCTTCATAACGGTTTTCCCAGATGAAGAGCAACTATTGTTTCCCCATTAGTAGCAATAGTTTAAGTCCAATTCAGAACAATACCCAGTAACTAAAAAAAAAAAAGATAAAAACACTGCAGTACATCCTAAAAAAAAAATTTAAATAAAGTGGCCTGAAGAGCAACCGATGTGGGTCTGCCCATTTTAAGCCCTTTAAATGGAGCCTTTTTGATGCTAAAGAAAAGTGATAGCATGCAAGTGTTTGCAGTAAAAGGCCAGCTTGAAATGTCCTTGGCTCAAAGGCCATCCAAGGACCACCTGTCTTTGCCTTTTCTAAATATGAATCTCCACTTTGTTCATCTCTTTTCAAAGCATAACTGGAAGTACACCCCACTTACGGAATAAATTTAATTTTAAAAACGTATTTCAATTTTGAGTGTCTGACCCTACAACTGTAGTGTCCTTAGCAAACAATCAATTAAGACAGCTATTTTTTTCCCTGCAAAACAACTGCTTTTCCGTGCAGTGTTTGGTGTTTCACACCCACACAACTGGTTTTGTCTCTTGTTCAGACCAATATTTCTGTTTAGCCTCCGTGGCTTTCTTTTCTGATCCATGAGCAGGTATTACAGATTCCTTGCACTATGTGTTTGTATTCTTTGGTCTCTAGCTATAGACATGGGATTTTTTCTTTTTAATTTTCTTTGAAAAATTCTGATTTGCTGTCCATTTTTAAGGTCAGGCTTACAAAAAACATGCACAACCTACCTGTGCTTCATATAGCTTGTTAAATATTTTATTTGTGTTTTTATTAGCTGGATACAGCCCTCTGGGGCACTTTTATGAAGGATGCTTTTGAAATGTAAATGTGATTGATTTGATATTACAGCTTACGTTATTCTTCTTGCACAGTGCCTTTGGGAACGAGAGAGTGGAGTTTCTCTTTTGACTAATGAAAAGGTCCTATGGTAAGTATTTTCCTCTTCTGCACACAAATGCAAAGGGCCTACTAATTTCTAAAAAATGTTAGCAGTGTCCATATGCTCAGGCCAACTAACTCTCAGGGCTTCTTCCATTTTCTGAACTGTTTTAGATTAAAAAAATCCAGTAAATTTGATACCCCCATTTAAGAGGCCAGTTAAAATCTACACATGATGCAGACACAGCTCCATCTTTAATAGACTGGATAGTACAAACCATACCATTTTTATCACAGTTGCTATTGAAAAGTTCAAAGCAGTAGCGCTAAGTGGTCTAGAACAGGCTGCTGTGTTTGCCATCGTGAAAGAAAAGGTGTAAAGCAAGAGAAAAGTTTGCAAAACCCTATGATTACTTACTGGTGTTGTGGGAATGCTTTGACTACCTATAAGAAATAGTTAAATAAATGGACAATTCCTTTATGTAACACCAAGTCCTTTAAGATGAATTCATTCCAGGAGAGTATTCAAACATCTGGAACTGATGGGCAAGCACACTCCCATTTGAAACATTGTGTTCCATTTTCCCCCTGCCCCCAGGGGTGTGGAATAGACGTAGCAAATGTATTTTACTGTAGTTCTGCAAGGAAATAATCTTCAGTTTCAAAGGAAGCACATTTATAGGGCTTCTATCACCTATCAAATCCCAACAATTTAGCAGGAATACTTTTGACTGAAATAAACAATGGAAGCTGTTTCAAAATACTGATGTATTGTCTGGGGAGATATTAAAAGTAAAGCAAGTAACTAAGAAGCTATCTGCATTTCACATGTACAGTATTAAAATACACCCACAAGAACAAAAGGCATTTGTGTAAAATTTAAGCAATATTAAGCGTGCATTTTTTCCAGTGAATTGGTAAAGCTCAGAAGATGTTACTAATTAGAACAGAAGGTTGCAACAGTTAGACTATTTCAGAAAGAATAGTTAAGGTACGTTGCCATATGGTTCTGAAAACTCATTTAATGCAATCCAAATAGAAGAACATGTGCATATACCCCTGTGAGTTGCCCAAGCATTAATACTGCCTTTTAACTCAGCCATTTAATACAGGCACAACTGCTACTGAGCTTCATGACTTTAGACAGTGAAGGTAAAATTAAATTGGGAAAAGATTACAAAACCTATGAAAACAGCATAAATCAGAACAAAGTATGTATTCACCTATGTGTTATATGACATATGATTTTCCATTCTGCTGAAATAGATAGTAATAAACTTTATAACTTCAAAGAAGTGACCATAACTTTGCACAAACTCACACAGTGGTTAGGACAGTGAGGTCATGCAGCAGATCCTGAGGTAACAGACATAATCTATATAATATCTAAATTGCAAAGCTGCCTGCTCGAAATACGGAGCCGCAGCTAGAAATCACTACTAAAAAAGGCCCTCATGTTCAAAAGTATCAGGTGCCATCTGTTACTATTCAGGGGTGCTTCCTGAAAAAAAATCAATGTGAAGTTTAAGAAAGAAGCTGGCATGACATTTGTGAATCCAAGAAAGAAATAGAGTTAGAAGTTGAGAAGATAACATTTAAGACCTTGACCAGCAAAATTTGGCTGCCATTCATTTCTGTGAAAATGCAAACCCTTTTTTACTAGTGAAGAAGCAACACTGTTGAAAGTTAGCCTCACTTTTAACTAGGATGTTGTGCTGTTGATATTAATCCAGAAATAATACCAAAACCAGAACTTTGACTCTCCCTCTGTCTCACTTGCAGAGTGATCTGGACCTCATCTAAATACTGAGGCTTAGTTCACCACCTAACAAACTGTTCATCCTAGTACCCAAGGAAAAAATAAAAAAACAAATTAAAAATACAGGATTGAGTAGTTTGAAAACCTTATTATCTCTTCTGCTCGAGCTATTTTGTTATCCACTGTGTCACAATCCATCATCAGATAAACTCTTTGACTGTTCTTATTTTTACCATTGCACTGAGCATGTTTTGGGTATCAAATAAGACACAAAATAAGTCCTTTTTTGAATCCAAAAGAAGAACGGAAGACTTTTTTTGCTATTGTTCAATGAATAAAACTGTCTTATTCATACTTTCTGGCTCAATATTTAGGAGGCAGAATATAATCCCCTGGGAGGTTTCAGTGAAAGGGAACTGTGCTCCAGTTCTGTAGCTGGTAATTACCTTCAGTGAGCTCTGTGCTGATGCAAAGACACCATGCACAGGAATAACAGATCTGCTTACACCATTGGTCATAGGATAATGGGCCTGTTCCAGTTCCTGAATCATAATTGCCTGGGGCTGAAGACACTGCCTTAATTGTGTATATTTTACAACCAGTCAATGCAAAATTAATTACTAACTCTTCCAGTCTTCAAAAGACATTTTAAAACATTTTAGACATTTTTAAAAAGCATCCTCCATTGATTTATATCTCTGCCATAGGTCTATTCAGTCTTCTCTTCCCTTCAATCTGAGCCTTGAAAACAAGGTACCTTTTCTGAATCCCAATGCCTAAATGTATTCACTGACATTTAGTAATATGGTTTACTGCTCTGGCCTTTGAATATGTTATATTGCAACTACCTGGTCATCCCATACTTTCCCCACAGGTCAATGACACTTCTAAGGAGGGAATAAGTAAAATGCTATTTGAGTTGATGGTATCACATTGTTATTACAATGCCTTTGAATTAAAGGTTGTGAACAACAGTAACAATGCAAGGCAGCTCATTGCTTTTGATGTCAGCTCCCTTCAGATACTACCTTATTGCTATCAATGAGGTCACGCTCACAACAATGGGTTACAGAAGAAAGCTGCATTGCCATTACTTTTAAGAAGACAATAGATTTCGCAGAAAATTAATTCTGAAAATGATGTGGTTGCAAACAAGATTTTGTGAAAGCTGCATCACTTATTTTGAAGAAATCTGTGTGAGACGATACACAGGGAAACTGCAAACAGCATTAGCTTAACAATCATTCCTCTATGTCATTTCTCTGACTGGTAACTTTTAGCTACAGTAAAAAATAGCTTTTTAAAAAAATGTATTTAAATGTGTAAGACAGATCACAGAAGATTCTTGCTAGTAGAATTTTGCATCATTGAGCAGTCTTCCAAGAGAACATAAATATTATACATGAATTTATGATTTGTTTATCTTTACCCCAACTGCTTCAGAGACTATATTCTTATAGCATGTTGAAATCCAGCCATCTCTGTAATAGAGAAACTAGACATCCATTGCCCAAACCAGCACACTTTGTGAGAAAGCAGACAGAAAAGGGCCAGAACAAACATTACATGAAAAAAAACAGTGTTATAGGGATGTCAATTCTATAAAGTGAAAGATACACCTATAAGGGTTTCATCTGAAAGCCTCCAATTTTATAGGAACAGATGCAATGAAAAGATGCCATGAGGGCACACATGTTAGAGCAAGGGACAGACTCTTAATTCCAGGTAGGTAGTTTATATGAATAGTGATCAGAACTTTCTTCCTTGAAATCAGCAAGGGAACTCCTATTGATTTCTGTGGGGACTGCCTTTTTCATGCCATGTTTCAAGAGGGGAGACCTTAAGGAAGGGTGAATAAAAAACTGCTTCTAAGAAGAAGATGCCTTTTTTGAAGATTATTAAATGCCCTTCTTTGTCCTTATATCCTTTTCACTCCCTCTCCACAAAAGAAATGAAAATCTGTTTTTTCATCTTCTCAGATCAGCATTGCGTTTTGTTACAACTGTACCAAAGCTGACTGATTAGCTTTGATTTTTCAGTCACCTATTTGCCATGATCTTTATTCTGACAAATTAGCTGGACATCAGCTATCTAAACACACACATACCATTTTACAAGCCTTTGGCCGTAGCTGACTTTCCAGGAAGGCTGTGTCATACCTACCAGTGGAGTGTGCATACTTCTGTTGCTCCAGCACACATGAAATGGCACCAGACACCACATTATAGCAACTGAATCCCATTATTCAGTACAAACCTTCCCAAAGCATGAAATATTAGATCACCACCTGGGTCAGGACAGATGAAGAGGAAGCTCAGAGCTTTAGGTACTTTTGTATACAGTTCCAATGTTATCTTTAACGACAGATTCTCCAAAAGCTATTATCAAGCTTATAGATTTTATAGTAGTGTATCCTATAAACTTGCTTGGGTTTACCTATTAGTCACTTCTATTTTGTAATAGTAGATGGTTATATTAATAGTATTCCATGTTGTTTCACAGTTACATAAGATAGAATAATCATTTGGGAATCCACGGGGGACCAGTGAAACCAAGTAAATGTTTTGCTATTCAAATTTGGCACGAAAGAACATTTCTTCATCAAAAGTGTTGGTATAGATTTTTCAAAATCTCTTTAAATACCTTTTCTACAAGCTCTGTAGTAATATGTAATACTGTTTTCTCCTGACTCCCAGTTGTAAAATCAATCACTGAATTACCTACTGATTTCTCAGGAACCTTTATGATGCTTAGCACATTCTTTCTACACCTGATGTGTCTTTGTGTTTTAGAATCAATTGATTGCAAGGAAATATTTTAAAATATGCATTACTTAGAAAACAGCTTTGATAAGAATAGAAAATGATCACTTTCTGCTGGCAGGGAAACACTGCTACATGTTACAATAGCTGGACTGAAAGTTGAAGTAAAGTTTAGATGACAATATTCAGAGTTAGGCAGAAGAAAGCTGGGTGAATCAGAAAAGAGGGTAATACTAAATATCTGGTAAGAATTCAGGAAGTTTCTTAATGCCCTGTTCAGAAGTAAGCTTGGCAGCTCCTTGAAATTTGAATGTGTATTTACACTAAATACCAAGTTGCAATTTGGCGTGTGTTCTTTAGGACCAAAACACTCCAACAAATTCTTCTAGAAGAGAAATGTGTAAAATCATATTTCCAACTATTTCAAACCCTCTGTTCTCTTAGATCAGGGAGAACCTGGTGCTTTGTACTAGTAGTTTTGGTGCAATTGATTTACTTCCACAGAAATCATTCGTCTATCAGCACGGAAAACATAAATGTCAAAGCAGATATAATTTATGTGTAACAATAAAGTCATCTGTTATGCTTGCCTTTTTTTTTTTTTAACCCAGCAAATAGGAAACAGCTTTATTAATCTTCAATAGAATTAAACATGGATTTTTAAAACAAAATATGACTGAGTGACTTCTGCCCAGAAGTCCTTCTGAGGGGACAAGAGCCTAAGCTGCAGACCAGTAACTGCTAATGCTTTTTCTTAGCAGTATCACCTAAACTTCCTTCCCTCAGATTCTTAACATGGAATCATAAATAACAGTGTCATAATGCTGGTGATCTATGAGGCAAACTTATTCCCATGGCCAATACTGTCAGTAAATTTAGCTATAAAGAAGTTCAAAAGGAAGTGTTTGTGTGAAAAAACACATACACACGCACACCCTGGCAGAACAAATGATCCACAAAGAAGCACAAGTCACTTCCTCCATTTTTTCTAGCTAATCCCAAATCACTTTATTCAAATTATTCAACCATCTATAATTCATTTTCGCCTTTAGTAAGTTAACTAGATTAAAACAAACAATAACAGAAAAAAAGCCAAAGACATAAACAAAGCAAAGCACCACACATCACAAAGATGTCTCTGTTTAGGACTTTTATGTCTCTGAAAAGCAGGGGTTGGGGGGGAGAGAAAAAAAGAACATATCCAATTAGAGTAGCTGTATGTGATGAGTTGATACTTGAAGTTAGAAAGCAATAAAGAAACCATCACTACATCACAAGAATATGGTTCTAGCGAGGGCTCATCAGCCATGGTCTGCATCATTAGGTGTTCCAGTAAGCCACATGCTGAAAGGTAGGAAACTTGGAAAAGAAAACCAATATGATCTGACTGCTTCTGAGCATGATTTGATTGAAAAGTGACAGAGAGCAATGGAAGTTCATGTTCCTTCAGGAAAGGCCTCATCTACCCACTCTTGCTCACACTGCACACATGAACCATTGTCTTAGTCTGACTATTAAGTGATACCACCCCCGTGAGGCAGGGGCCTGTGGGATTATGTCTTGTGTTTAGTTTTAGATCTTGTTTGCCAACTGAAAACAAAAAGACAAGAAAAGATCGACCAAAACATGAGAAAGGCAGCAGG
>NW_009918515.1:106612-114305 GCF_000696875.1 Nestor notabilis
TAGCAATCTAGATTTGAAAATTAGGGGAGGGGAAGCAGGTTATAAATCTGTTGTTTGAATAAGGAATCTTTCTCAACATTTGCTCTGACACTCTATAAAAATAGAGGCTAGACAGCAAGTGTATAGCGAACAAGATGACCCACCTCAGAAAAATATTTTAATATCAAGGTTCCATTTTAAGTCTGTGCAATTTAGACAACTTCATATTTTTGGTCCAAAATGTTTAATATCAAAAAATGTGGTAATCACAATTCAATTTATTCCAGGATCAGTGACACTTGTAAAACGCTGGGTTGGTGAGGATCTCAAATTCTGTAGTAGACTTGAATGTGTGTGTAATACAACAGATGTTAAAGAGAACAAACTCGTACAAAACAGGTATAGCGGAGGCCAGAATATCTATATGCTGAAAACCAAAACAAAACAAATCCATTCTTTTCAGAAGACATTACAACTTTATCCTACACATTCCCTCCTGGTGCCCAGACCAAGAGGCTGTATGCCCAGCCCAGCAAGCTTGGGGACAGAACAGGGAGGGAGAAGCAGCACAAAGGTGTCAGAGGTCTGTAGTATGAACATTCGATATCACAAGTTCTTACATGGAAATTATTTGATGGTATGATACTGTTCTGTTTAATTTTCACTCCATTATACCACCATGGCACCTTACTGTCAACACAGAATGCCTAGGATGTATTTTTACCACTTTTGTAAAGTTTTCATAGAGAGAAGACCGCACTAACTGCAAGGTAAAAGCCACCTCTGTCTGGGATACCCTTTACAGAAACAGGATAAGTTTAAATACATCTTCCACAAGTGAAAATAGATTTTTAAACAGTTTTAGCCAATATGTTGAAATTCAGTTAGGCTAATCCTGTTCCAACCTAATTTAGTATTCAAAATCCACTTAACTTTACAGTTTAAGAACTAGTGTCTTTTTCAACACTATCAATTCTTTCTGGTATGTAGCTTCAGGAAAGCTCTATTGCATCTCACAAGATCATACCAAAAAGCTGACTTGATAATCACAGCCATGTATACAAGAATATGCAAGGTACAACATGACAAGGTATTTTAAATATCTATTTTTATCCTCAAAGGACCTACTCAGAATACACTTTCTGCTCTGGAATACCGTAGCTTTAGTGCAAAACATTATGGCTGTCAAGGATTCATACAGTATTGGGGAGATTATTTTTCTTTCATTGTTTCAAACTAAACCCAATAAATGCTAGCAGGAATAGTCTGTGTAATGGACCTTTTGATTGCTGACCAAGCAAACAGGTCCAAGTCACTGTAAGGTTAATCTTTCTTCACAGCTCTCTCTCATCCCTACAAATCTGCATTAAACACCTTTCAAATGACAAAACAAACAGGTAAATCTAAAACAGCAAAACCACAAATACATGAAAAATATGGGTTCTTCCTTTAAAGTACCAAGAACATGAATTTGAATTTTGTGTCTAATGCCTACACACTGTAGCTTACAGAAACATTAAACATGTATAAACAAAATTTGAAATAGCTTGAAGAGCCACAGAACAACACATCTGTTAACCAAACGGAAAGTATCTAAAAATTAAACAGGTTGTGGAAATTATTTGATTTATTCTTTTATGTTGCACACAATCATTATATGTTCTTCTCTTCTAATTGAGTCCTCTAAGCTATAAGAGTTTAAATAAAACAAATGTCCAGCCGTAATGTCTGTTTATATCAGTCTTTGATCAAGCCTAACTGCAACAAATTAGGAAGAGTCTTTAACTAGTAATTAGCAACATTATTACAAAAGAGCACCAAAACACTTGAATAACATATTTCTCTCGGACCAAAGCTACCAGCTGTAGTAAGGGAGGACAATCTCAGACCGCTTTTGAAGACCTCACATCATGTAAGAGCATGAATTGACTTAAGTACCAGGATAAGAGAGGATACAACATGCTAAGACTCATACTAAAATACACCAGTTTTGAACATTAAGGTGTTCTTCATTTAGCATTTCCCAATGTATTGTGAGGAAGAGAGAAAGATAGGCATGATACCAGTAAAAAAAAGAGATGGACCAAGTGTAACCACAAAGGCAATACAGGAGGAGGAGAATGTCTTCAGCATGCATGGGCTGCCTTTAATTTGCATTGATGACACGCACAACACTGTTCTCCTGTCACCCCAGAAAAATAAAACCAACAAACAAAAATATCACCAAACCAAAACCCAACCAACATTGCAAACCATATTTTGCTGTCTGCATAGGCTCCATTTTTTCAGTGTCAATACACTGAAAGAATCCACGAGAAAATTAATGTGATGCAGCAAACCAATGAGAAAGGTGTATTTTTCTTCTATGTCTTGTTCTACTTCATTAGCCAGCAGGAGTAAAGCTTGGAGTGTGCAACTGTGCTATTTTTCTGTTGTCTCAGAAACTACCAAACACACTTAATATGCTGGAGGGGAAAAAAAAATAAACAAACTAAAAAATATGTCTGACTTCTTGATTGTTAATCTGCATCTGACAAGTCATGCAGTTTTCATGCATCTGTACCCAAACAGCCAGAGAAAACTTGACATCTGTATCCTCTAGTGATATAACCAAGTCTTTCCATTATTAAATATATATACATATTTAAAAAAAAATAAAAAATCTAGAATAAGGGCCATGAATCAAGGAAACGACAACCAGTCTTTTCTATAGCACATTGCCATTTCACAACTGAGGCTGAGAAAGACACTACCACTTCATAAAAGAGCAGATAATTAATTTCACTACCACCAGAAATGCTTTTTATAGAAAGAAATCTATTTTTACTTCTTCAAAACCAGTAAAATATGTCTACAGCCAACCCTTATTCAGAGCTAAAGGCAGTTTTTAAATTACCAGTTATGATGTTAATTCTTTGCTAACACGATTTGTGATTTATATAGCAAGCACACTTTAATGTAACTATAATTCGCCCTCCTGCTGCTAATTGACGACAAAGCCCTATGTACTTTTTTAAACTTTAAAGAAAAATTAAACATCATTTTCTAGTACATTGTTGACCTTTATTTTACAGAAATTGCTTGAAATAATGATGTTATGCTGATCTACAAACCAGTTCTATAACTTCCGTACCCTGCATACATGTTGCATACCAACCAATTAATATAATATCTCTCTTTGCAATGTAAATATTAGCAGAGAAAAATGGAAGGGTAATAAAATGTAGAACCAGAGTAATGGTTCTGATTCTGAACACATTTTCCAACTTTGAGACTTTGTTATTTGTAATTTTGGGAAAAAAAGTCATTTTTATTTCAGACAATGCTACAGAAGTATATATAATGATTATAAAAACAAGCCTTATTCTAAAAAAATATTTTTAAAAATCCTTTTAGTTAGTTTACACATACTTCTATTTCCTTTAAAGCACTGCTTTTTATTTTATTTATCAGAAATTCTGGTGAAGGTAGCCAATGCTTGTTCCCTCACATTTCTGCCAAGAAGAAAACCAAGGATTTGCTCGTCTTGCTCTCTGAATCCACAGTACATGTCTGAGAAATAATCAGTAGATCTCAGTTAATACTGCAGAATATTTCTGCAAATAATCACTGCAGTTGCAATACTTGGGCCCACCGTCAGAGGGTCATCTTTGACTCTCCTTTCTTGAGAAAGCTTTTCAGTGTCCCAAAGCTATTTTCTATATACTATTTTCAAAGCACATTCTTATGTTGGGTGCACATCAGCACAACTACTTTGGGTCCATATTATTTCAGTTTTGATGATTTTTCCTTCCCACAGCTGCTAAAAAATTATTCATTTCAAATACCCCCCAAAAGCTGCTGCCAAATTTATTTTCTGGTTTTCCCAAAGCTTTTATTGCTATCATTATTTCCATTGGAGCCCCTTCCATCCAAATGAAGCAGTAGCTATTTTTACACCCTGCAGAACTCAACTTCATCCTCTCTGTTCACCCCAGCTTTTCTTTCAGAAACATGCTGGCAGCAAACTCTATTGCCACTTTCAGTTCATCTGACCATCATTTCATTCTCTTCAGAACTCCAGGCAGCCTTGAGGCTGACAAATCAATGTCGAAATAAAGTAAACCATCCTCCTTCTCTTTTCAGTACTCCCAATCTTCTGTTTCTTGCTCTGCCGTTACACAGAGATCAAATATTGAAAAAAATCACTTTCTAACCCCCCACTATGTAGTTAAGTTGGTCCAGATCTTTGCAGCTTTCAATTGTAATGTAATCATTTTAGCCACACTTGGCCTCCCTCCCTTTGGAACTTCTGCTTTCTGTCAGAATTTCTGAAATTATCTTTATTCACAGAAATTTTAACAAAAAACCCCACCTGAAACTGCATTTTTAAAGGTTGCATACAACAGAATTAATAAAAATCAAAGTCTGTCTTTGCATGCATGCACGGGAATGCTCAAATTGTCATGGGGCAGAGAATGAAAGTGACACCATGTGACTCTTCTGACAATATAAGCAAGCTATAGATCAAAACTGAAAATAATGTCTTCAGTATTAAAAACTTGCATAGAACTGAATGATCCAGTCCAAGGAATATTCTTAAGCTTCTTAAGGTCCTAGAGTTAAACATGATTCTTACTACCACCTCAGGTTTAGGTGGATTAAAGCCTTAGCATAACTATATTAGTTGAGAATTTACCACTACAATCCTACAGAATACAGAGATAATTTCTTTAAAATATAATACTTCATGTAGTACACACTGGGAGAAACCCAGAAAATTACTGACGACATTTACATGTTTGCAACTACATGAAAATTCTGTGGCCACAATCAATTATTCTTCTTAACTAAGACATCTTTACGTAACACTGGTATTTACTTAACAAGGTAAGGTTAAAGCAAATGACTTCAGTGGGAAAGAAGGACATTCCCATTTATTTCTAACACACTACTGAAGACATCATTTGAAATTAGGGGGATATCTATCTAGAAGGGCACTAAGTCATGATACCCAGATCACTCATACAATTCAGAAGAAATATTTTTTGTAAACAGGCTCAGGTCAAGGAATACTCCCAGAGTTAGTGATAAGTGTAATTCTATCACGCAGGCTTAAATATATAGCCTAGGGAACTACAGAGTTTAGACAAACTTGAATTAAGGGAAAAAAAAAAGATCTAAAAAAGGAACAACAAAATTGAATTTGCTTGATTAAAACAAATTTGATCTATTTCCTGAAGGGAAAAAAAGCTTGTCTCTGATCAATTTAGATTCTTTGAGGATATTGCCAAGATAAAAATCACAGTATAACTCAAACTATTCTTTTTGAACAGAAAAAAGAAAAGGAAACATATCTCTGATGTGAACTTTAAGGTGAGAGCTTAAAGCCCTTACAAGGACAGGGAATTAAATTTAAAAATAACTTTAAAATCTGAATAATGGCCAAAGGTGATGAAAGAAGTAAACTTTTAGTAAAAACAGCATCTCTTCCTTTCCCATTTATGTCCACAGCCACAGGTGGAGGAGAACTATATAGACTCAGCCCTGCTCAAAAAAAAACAGCCAGGTAAGGTTTAGTATAAGAAGGCAGAGATCCAGTGTCGTCTCCTTACCTGCTGCACTGTCATCAGGGCTTCTGCACATGGAACACACACTTTGGGCCACATCCTCCAGCAAAAGCTGTCTATCTTCCACTGTACATTGCAGTTGCTATGGAAGATGTGATGCCCTCATTCAGCAGGGCACAAGGACCTATGGACAACAGCTTCTGTAATACTTAGGGTCACCTTGGCCTTCAAGGAAAAACTAAAGCTGAAATCAATGAGATGTCTGGGTGGAGCTCAGAGTAGGCATAGTGCCTGGAAACTGCTGATGACAGGACAGAGCCTACAGGCACGACCCTGCTGGGTCTTGCCCAGCCAAGAGAATTGGACACACACACTGGAACAGACTCCAACTTTACATGCTGGGGAAACCCTGGACCTTTCTGGAGATTAACCTATGCACAACATGATCCAAGCAGTTCTGTGGAATTAGGATCAATACTGTCAAGTGGGATCTCAGTGTTAGATGGGTAACAGGTAGGAGTAGAAGAAGATTTGAATTTTTAAAAATACTCAGTGGTCATAAATAAGTAAGCACTGCAAATTATATCAAACACAGAAGGCGGCAGATCATTTAAGAGCAGGTGCACAGGCTAACAGATAGTAAAGCAGTTCAATACTGATAAGCTTCAACCGATTTATCTCACAGCAAGAGGAGAAGAAATTCTTGCAAAAATCTCTCCATAAACAAATGATAAAGGAAAGATGCAGAAACTTACCTCTAACATCCCTAAACCAGCAATGGTGTATACTGCAGATTACAAAGGAGTGCTGCAGCTATTGGAACAGAGCAATGGGCTACATGGACCATTGGTCTAACAGAGCAACGTGTTTATGTTCTGTAAAAAAATACAGACTGTTGTGTGCAGGGAAGAAAGTGCTCAAGTACAGGCAAGGAGAGGAAACAGCTCAGTGTGCAGCTGCAATAATAAAGCTGAGTGTGAACAAAGACAGCCATCACTGCCACTAATTTGGCAGTTCAATCAAGTTTTTCATTCACAAGTCTCCAAGGATTATGCAAATGTTCATTAATGAGGTAACCAATCTCTTTCCTACTCATTTTCAGATGAGTTAACTAAAAATAAAAAAAAGAAAAAGATAATAAAAGCTAGTTTCCCAAGCTTGCTGTTTTATGATTATTCTGCTACCCATTAGGAGATTTTATGGCATATTCACTTATAAGGCAACATCTAGAGAGCTCTGCATTTAAAAAGTGCTTGATGAGATAGGACACTACACAAACAGAAAGGAAAAGACCTCTTGACTCCATCCCCTTTTATTCTTCTGCAATGAACTTGGTGACAGAAAGGAATCAGCTCCTTCAGATACCTGATATTAGGAGCTGAGAATACTGAATCTCTCTCCTACACACAAAGAGCAAACAGTGATCATGACAATGTGCCAGAGTCCTGTCCCTAAGCAGACAGACATGGAAAGAATTCAGTTAGAAACTCGAAATCCTTATGATCACAATGAAAAATTGCAGTGAAGCTTGAGAGAGGGAACTAGAATAAGAGTACCACATTAACATCTGTAATGGGAAACAGCTGCCACAGGCTACAAACAGCATTTGGATTTTTCAGCACAAACTGGAAGGATCTATATAAAATTTTAGAAGCATTTTGAATCCACAGTGTCTGTCATACACCAACAAAGCATAATAATGAATTTGGAGAAAAGGTAGCTTGATAGGTTGCCAACCTGCATGAAATGGCCAAGTCATGCTATTATGAAATTTTTCAAAGATGAGCTAGTGTGCAACAGATTAATAAAGGGAAATTAAAACACAGGAAACAAATGAGAATACTCTGGAACTCTATTAAAGACCTACAGATAAATGCAAAGCTAGTAAGCAAGGCCACATCCAAACAGAGACTATATGTGATACAGGCTTAGAGTCCATTCATCCAGTATTCAGAAGGTAAGAAAGCAAGCAAAAAGCAAATGCACAAGTACAAAACATAGATGAACTTAATACAAAGATGTGTGGAAATCAAGAAGAAAAATACCCAAAAGAATAGAACAATGTTTTACGCTTTAATTTGAAAGATTCTTTAAAGCAAAGTTTTGATGGTTTTAATCTGAAAGAGATTAGATGTTAGGAAGAAATTTTTTACTGTGAGGGTGGT
>NW_009918516.1:0-19353 GCF_000696875.1 Nestor notabilis
CAGAATAACCACAATCGCTTACACAAATCAATACTTACACAAACCAGATACTGCTTGTGCAAGATAAAATAAGCGCCAGATGCCCAGGAACCGACAGAGGCAGGGCCGACAACCCACTATAAGGAAATATGAATAAGGGGACAAAGGAGGAAGACTTCTTACTCAACAACCACCAGGAGGTAGAAAACGACCTCCTAGCAACAACTGAAGCATGCGCAGAGTACCTCCACTACTTCATGGACACGGAAGTAAAGATGTATAAAAAAGGAACTGTTTGAACTGCTCAGTACGGCAGTTGGTGGAGCGCAGACTCCCCTGTCGTCCAGCGCTGTTTTTGCTCATATTCTACTTGCTATAATTAATAAAATTTTAATTGGATTTTGATCCGTTGTGGTCCCAATTTATAACACACAGTATGTAGAGGACATCTCTTACCAACCCCTGTAAATACAGAAATGTCAATTCCATCCACAGTAACTGGCCTTCAGGCTTTTCCTTAATTCCTTACCAGAAAGTAAAGAAACATATAAAAATCTTTTAATGGAAATAAAATTGTACAGAATTGGAATGGATGTTGAAATGGGTACCTTCAGGTGAGTAAAATCAGTCAACAATTTCCTGTGCTCATTACTTTATGTAAGTATAAAAACTCACATGCTTTTCCTCTTTTGCCCCCCACCCCCTATCCCCTCTTAATGTTTCGGAACTAAGCAGAAAAGAAAAAAAAGTCATTTATAAGTGTTGAAGGTTCCTGAACTCACGAAATACAGACTTCTGTTTTCCAGCATCAAAGCTACAGGCAATTTAATGAGTGCAGTACAAATGCTGAAAGACCCTCTAAGGTTCTTTTTGGTGTAGAACATGTACTGAAAGACATGAAAATAAATTTGGTGAAATACTTATAATAAAAGGATCTGGTTTAGTGGAGTTCAAAAGCATGCCAGACTCCTTGGCACATTGCTGTTAAAGAGTAGATGTAACTAATAAAATTTGTAGAGATTAAGTCACTCTTACGGCCTGAGTTCAGTGGTCCAAACTACCTGCCTTGGTGAGGGCAGACTCCAAGCTGGGTAACTGAAAGCAGTGCAGCTGGAAAGTAGCACTGAAATAGGCCTGAAATACTGAAACAATAAAAGCTTTTCCTTTCATCAGCCAAAGGAGGACTTGAATCTGGGTCTTACACATTCCAGAACTGTACCCTAACATTAGCACCAGTCCCTTTTCCCTCACTAACCAACCATGAGCAGACAAAATGGTCTACACTGCACAGATGGGCAGTTAATTTCTTTTCCATTGTGTTAGCAATACTCTCCGTGATCTGGTAGCAGCTGTGATGAGAACGGTAGATGTCTCCAGTCTATGCTCCATTTAGTTCCTGCATTTCAAAGGCATTGTCCTGTGTCAGGAGTGAAAAGTTCTTTACAGAACTGAAGTGTATTCTGAAGCACTGTTATCTTTCAATAATTTTTAGATTTCTGTCTTTTCTATTCTATTTTTCTCTCACTTCTAACTTTAAAACAGGACCTGTTGACTTCTAGTGCTCATAATAAGCTTTATTTGCCACAATTCTTTTCTTTAAAAAGGAAATAAAGTAAAAGAAATAGCAGTAGAAGTAAGGGTCAGGCTGCTAAGTTGGCAGAGCATATGTTTTCACATTAGAATTGTGGCTTGCACAGATACGCCACCATGAAGATCAGAGCGTAATCTATGTCTTGCTAGAAGCATATGTAATAGTAGAAATTCCTCTGAGAATTAGCACACTACTACAGTCCCAAAGAAATCTGTTTGCCTAATAAGTGTCCACCTGAGCAAAATGTAGGAAAGATTCATTAGTTTTGAAGGTGCCATTTAGGAGGCTAAATTCCTTCTTATTTTAAAGAGAAAAGCTACTTGTTACAGAAGGAATGTTCTGTTATTTCTTCTTATCCTGACTAGCCTTGTTTGAGTTTCTGCTCAAGTTCTTTGGAAGCTATGAGTTACCTGGCTTACAAAAAGGAATAGCGTGTTTATGAATGCTCCTTATCTTAATTGCATGTGCTCTTTGCTTCTAAAGTCTGTGCAGATATCAAACTGTATTTACTATAAAAGAATATTGATAATCTTCTTTTTTTAATAAGATGCTCTAAGCACTTACCAAAATTTAAATATAGGAACTTCACATGCAACCATTAATTGGATGGCTTCTTATATCTGGAGAATATGTAAGGAAAAAGTGTATACATTGTACTGGTGACATTAAGAAAGTAATGCCCTGGAAGTAAAATGACAGTACATGATACATAGGTTAGTAATGTCATTTCAGTCAGCTGCTCTGTAGATAGCTCCCCACAGTTTAAACACTAACAGCCTTACTTTAGAGAAAAATATTATCACAGCTGGGAAGACTTGAAGTGCATTTTCAAATAGAAGCTTAGAAGCCTCAGATTTTCTATTTGATAAAAATTATTAAGATTTTAAAAACAATCTGAAATTACACAGTGAAAATACATTTTGTGAGGATAGGGACAAAGTCTTGAGGCAAAATGAAAGTTTATCTTGAGTAACATAAAAAGGTTTCCAGCTCTGAATCAACAATTTCAAAAACAAACCATGTGAGTTTTTAAGTTATTCTAATCGTTATAAATCTAATTGCATCTTATACAGAATTTCCCAGTGCTTGGCATATTTTAATGAGGTAAGGTAAAGAATTAAAGTCTCATTGACAAAAATGAGTAAGGATAGAGCCCTAGAGCCATAAACTTTTTAGATGTCCAGCAAAGATACTTCTGTCTTTAACATACTTCTGCCATAAAGAAACTTTTGCCGAATTAGGCATCTGAAGAACAAACGGATTTTTAAAGTACAATCTACCCTAGTTCTTATTAGCAGCTTTTGTCAAGCAGTGCAGCATCAGGACAAGGAGCTCTCATAAAACATGTCCTGGTTACAAGTATGAACTTTTCTCACTGATATCAAATATTGAAGGGTTTGGCATTCATTTTAGCATTGAAATTGAACTTGAACTTTTCTGAAAAATCTGAGCCCAGTACTTATTGCTTAAAATTTACAAAAAGACATTTTATTTTCCTATTTGTAACATTTTGTCATATTTCTAGAATAAGAAATTTTAGGAGGACATTTCTGAAGTATCTGATTTAAGCTTCACCTTACTTCATTCCATTCCCCATAAGTTTTAGGAAAATAAAATTTAAGTCTTGCAACCACTTTTACAAATTTGTTCTAGAATGTATTGACACATGCTCAAGGATGTGGAAATTTGTTATCCTTTTTTTGAAAAATATAATGTAATTGTTTAAAGTTAAAATTAATATAACAAACAACATTGTTCAGGCTGTTAGTCATAACAAAATGCATGGCTATGCCTGCATTAGGAACTGGCTAGGCTTTTATCTTTAAGTGGTTGATCTCAAGGAAGCATTCTGCCTTAGTTCAGTAAACTCATTAGGTATAAATCAAAATCTTTTCTGTAAAATTTAGTTCTACTTGAACTAAAGAAAGTAGACTTTCTCACTTCTGTAGGTGAAAGAAAAAACCCCCACACTTTAAACTATAATTAAAGCCCTAGCTTTTTGAACTTCTGTTAGATATTTTTTTACATATGTGAGGCAGAATGTTTTTTATGAAAGACACATAACAGACACCCAGCACATGGATGACCTCAAAATTCTAACCAGCTATCATCCTTGCTATCAAAGCTCAATATTTTATCATGGT
Organism: Nestor notabilis; assembly: GCF_000696875.1. Classification (NCBI taxonomy): domain Eukaryota; kingdom Metazoa; phylum Chordata; class Aves; order Psittaciformes; family Psittacidae; genus Nestor; species Nestor notabilis. Next base: position 3,715 of record NW_009918516.1, read on the forward strand.
AACTATTAACATCTTTCATGACAGCCCCAAAGACATCATCAGACTTATCAACACCATTTCCCACATTTTGTCCAGTATCCATGCCCAATATTTCTAAATATCTCATTTATAATTAAAGCTTTATATTATTTGTACTGAACTCTTCTTTTTAAGGCATTCTCCAGTTCACCAGTGCTACAAATTTAGTAAGCTAATAGAATCATAACTTCACTTTTGTCACAATCCTTATCTTCTCACCTTCTTGAAGTTTCAGGGCATGATCTAAAGGCTTGTGTATGAACCACCAGAAAAACTCATTCATCAAACACCAACTAGAAAATAAAAGATAATTATGTCCATGTACTACTCTTTATTGTATCCAGCACACTGAGATCAAAATAACCTGTATACTGAATATCATTCTGTTATATTTTGAGTAATGTTTTGGAAGCACTGTGTTACCATACAAGTATCATAAATTATATACCACTGTCTGGGATCATGCCCAGATATTCCCAGGAGTCTCTTATTCTTGTGAAACAAGGTAGCATGTAATGTTGACCACTGAAACTGAAAGTAATCAGGCAAGAAATTTTGTGAACAAATGTAAGTGTGGTATCACATTATTCTTCTGAGCAGAAGATAAAATTTGTCCAACAATATTCTTTCCAAAATGACATCACGCAACTATGACACGATCTTCATTACAAGAAAGACTCTCTAATTTAATGCTTTCATTACCTTATCCTTAGGTAAAAGCAAAGTGAAAACAGGTATCTTTTTTTGCCATAGTAAAATCACAATGGAGTGAAATCACAAGAGAATTTATGCCTTTTACTGACTTAATGCATGTTCTGTAGAATATCTCAACAGTGAAGGGTGATTATTATATTCCTTTCATGAGTATGAAAGTTTCATAACTCATAGGAATTAAAAGTGCCTTCAGAGTTTGAGAGTTATTAAGGTCAGTCACAAGAAAAAAGAATACTTTTTACTAGCAAAATATTAAATTTATTTTATGAGAAATATTTTTTAATTGATTACCACTCCAAGAACATCAGGCAGCTAATAAAACACTTACTAAGATGCTTTTTGTCCATCCTTCGATCTGCCCATGTTGAAACTATATCTATTGCTTGAGGGGTTTTATACATTAAATGGCAAGGTTCAGAAGTTGTTTAAGAGAATACTATTTTATTTAAAAGTCTAAATTATTTTACTCTCATATGTTAAAACAAATTTGCCTTTCTTTCTCTCTGAATTAAACATAAGTGTTTTCTCACAGGTTTTAGCCATTAGAATTCTTTAGCTGCAATAAGCATTTTGCTTTGTAATATATTTAGAAATTTCATCCCTAATGAAATGTTTACAGAGTAGTGCTGATTCTAATAAAATTATCTAAAATACAGTGGGGTTGAACTGCTCTATTTCAGGTCATGGTTCATCAGGGTTTATAAGTCCATGAGTACCTTTTAAGAGAATAATACACTGCGCTTCGTGTGTTTTGTGCAGATGTATAAGCAATAGATTGAAATGGAAAGTCAGAAAGTTGTTACATGAAAATTAAAAGAAATTCACTGGTGTAAAATAAGACATCACTGATGAAAACATACATTTAGATTAGAGTAAAATTTCAGAAGAGTCCATACATAAAATGGATGGAGGATGGAGTGCTGCCAGACTTTCTCTCATAAACAGGATATCGTGGTAGGAACTGGGGTGTTTATAGGCAATGCAAGGTTTTGGAACTTTTATTTCAGTCTGTCTTTAAACAATGCTACTCTCTTGCTTTAGAAATTACAAACATGCATCTTAAGCCAAGATTTTCATGGCATGTTTGTTTACAAAAGTCATTCTACCACAGTGTGAGATACTGAAGCTTTACAAGGTGACAGCAGATGAGCAAAGTTCTTGTATTTCAAAATTGGATTCCCTAGAAATTAATTGAATTTCTAGATTGAGGATTTAAAACTCCAAGTAATGCATTTTATTAGTACAATCGTTGTACACAGTGGATTTAGTGCACCACTCGTGTTAACAATAATGTACCTCTAATCTACAGTGCATTCGTAACTGTTCTGTGGTGTAGAAGGCTCTGATTCAGTTAAGAGTCAGGGATGTGGAATGCTTGACTTCCTTCCAGTATAGTCAAATCAGCTGCCCATTAATGTCTGTTAATGCCTCTAGAAGGAAGAAGCTTCCAGATTAGGGGGCACACATAAACCACAGATGGGTTCTGAGCAGAGGGTTGAATTTGGTGCAACAAAAACATGGGTTGACCATGAACTATCCTGAAATCACTATAGTAGTATTATTCTGGGCACTGGGAAACTGAAAATCATATAACATGTTTCTGCCACACTGAGCAATGAAATGCTTCTTTAGAGGAGCCTTAAATACAAGTTACACTTCCTTGATTTTATTTAGTAATGAAAATTCTGGTCCAGATTCATAGGAAATTGGCAGTATAACTGAAGCTGCATTTCAGGGAAGAGAGTAATTTAGTAGCAGAGATACAAGATAGATATAACTATTTACTCATTCTGAAAAGGCAAACCTTGACTCACTAGGAATGGGATTTTCAAAAACACTCAACACTACTACATGTTCCCCTGAAACTCAGACAAAATTCCTACTCAGTTATTCACACCATTTCTTCCTACATTAACTACTGTTAATAATTATTAAAGAAAACTTGATACTGTCTCTTGGCCTTAATAGAAATATAGAACCTTTCCTCTTCTCAAGTCAATTATTCCGTCTAGTCAGCGTCATAGATTTCAACAGAGCTACTACCTGTATCGTTAATGTCTGTTAAAGCAGGAAGCTTATTCCACTCACCTGGAAGCATACAGTGATGAGTACATTACAGCACATGAAAAACAAAATTCAAAGTAAATGCTTCCCTCAAAAGTCAAATAGACTTAGGTCTTTCCACCTCAGGTCTCTTTAACTCTTACTTTTTCTGGAGTGAGAGTATCCATACAAGTTTTATTAATGTTCATTAACTTTGACATCTCACTGAAATTAACATGAGTTAACTAACTACCTCCAATCAGACCAGCTCACAGAGACAGAAACATCAAGCGTCACAGGTAGCAACTATAGACAAGATCTACACTTCCTGCGAGTTCCTATAGAGAAAAAAATATTCAGATTGCTGCTGCCAGTACCCGTTATGTTATTTTAATGTCCATGCTTTTGTTTTGTGTGCTCCTAAAACAAATGCCAACTGGGAGAAGCTATTTGTAGGAACTCTGTGAACACCATATTAGATTTTTGGCAAACTTATGTACTGGACAAAACTGGTTAGGATCTAGCATGAATTGTATTATGTGTCTTATCAAGGACATCAGAAATTAGCATTAGGACCTGCCAGGAAAACTTTGTCAAATAGTACAAGACAGTGCATGGAAGGCTTAAACCATGTAAAGAAAAAATGTTCATTAATTAAGCTGTCAAGCTCAGTATATGAACTTTTTTATCTTCACATTAGCCTTTACTGTGCATTTTATTTAGCAGTATTTCAGTATTCAACTGACCTCTGTATTTAATAAAAGCAAAATTATTTGTGTATGCATCCTAAACAAAACTATTTGTGCAACATATCTGTAAATATACATATATACGCATTAAAACATTTAATGTAACATTAGATTTTCAGCTGATTGGGTGTATGTTGTAATTTTTAATGAATGATGAATGGAAACTTTCTGTTTACATAGTTGTTCATGAATTTTAATGCTATCCCAGAAGGAATTAAACCTAAAAGCACATTTAATATGGCAAAATTTCCCAAAGACAGCTGTCAATGATATGAATATTTAGTCTTCATTTTTGTGAAATAAGACAATCAAGAGTCTTCCACAGTCACACTCTAGGAGCATAGGAACTCAGGATATGTGACAAAGCCTTTCTATAAAATGTAGGCACATTCCAGAGATGCATTTAAGCCTTAAACAGCTTTAGAAGAATTTAAATAATCATAAATTATTATAAAAACAAATAAACTGAAAACATAAAATAATTTTTAAAATGTGAATAGTGATCATAAACACAGCAAAATTTCATGGAAGTATTAATGGATTATATTTAGAGTGTCCTTTCAGTCTGCACCTGAGCTAATGTTGGTCATTTAAAGAAGAAAGAGTTTTAGAAGTTTGCTTTCTAAATTCCTCTACACACTTAATACAGAAGGCTTCCAATTCTACTTCAGTGTAATAACTTTCAATATTAATATAAATTATTTGTATGCTCTGATCCAAGGAACAGAAAATGCATGAGAAAGTTCTGAACTTCTGTCTCAAGGGTTTTGCTTACAACAATAATTAGGTGTTACTTAAAAACTAAGATTATGTTCCAAGTTTGTCTCCTGATAACCAAGATGAACATCACAATGAAAAGGGATGTTCAATGTTCATTGCTTTACAAGAGAGAATGTACGATCTGCTTTGATTGTGCTCAAGAGAAGTTGAGAATCCTGAAGAAAGAAAATAATAAAAAAAAAAAAATCATAGAATGGTTAGGTTTCCAGCCTAGTTCCAACCTCCCTGCCAGGGAGGTCCCACGAGCAGGGACACCTCCCACTAGATCACGCTGCTCAAGACTCTGTCCAGTCTTGAACACTACCAGGGATGGAACATTCCCAGCTTTCTTGGGCAGCCTGTTCCAGCGTCTCATCACTCTTACAGTAAAGAAATTCTTTATACCTAACCTGAACTTCACCTGTTTAAGTTTAAAGCCACTGTCCTATCGCTAAAGTCCCTGATGAAGAGTCCACCTTCAACATCCTTGTAGGCCCCCTTCAGATACTGGAAGGCTGCTATGAGGTCTCCACGCAGCCTTCTCTTCTCCAGGATGAACACCCTCATTTTTTTCAGCCTGTCAAATTCACTAGTTTCTTTCAAATAATCCTAAACCAAGTATGAATGAAAAGAAGAAAATCAAATGAAATATATCTTCCTCAGAAACTAGACACTTCCTATGGTATTTCATGATGTCACCAGGTTTTTTGCACATAAGACAACCTGCATGTCACTTGCAATAGGTGAAGATACAAGAGAAAACCTTCACCAGGTTTGGCAGACATAAAAGACAGATCACAGTGCAGCCTTGCTTTGTATGATAATCAGCAGATATTTGCACTGTAGAAAACTCAGGAAAGAGTTAAATTTATCTATTTTGTCTGTTTTCTGATATGTCTATGTTTTAAACATATCACCTGTGGAGAAGTTTGTAGAATTCAAGTTATATGTTAAAGTAGGATACATTAACACCTATTCATTGATTACAACAGGTATGTGAAACAGAGCTAAAGGAATGTGCATATTTTACACATTTTTATAAAAGATGCCAGTTAGGAATGGTTCATTCAGTACCTCTCCATAATGAAGGATTTATTCTTTAAGATTACTAGTCAATTTTGCTTGAAAGGATAAACATGGTCCTAAATGCTAAATTCTGTCATTAGCATGTTTGTCATCTTTTTTCCCACTTCAGTGATTTTTCCATTTGTAAATAAAATCCCACTATTTTTACCTCAATTTATTATCAAATAATTAATAGTTGAGATATAAATTGAAATATAAATAAATATACTTTAACAGTATAAAGATGTTTGATTGATGATTACTGTCAGTTACTTTAAATTCTTTTAAAAAGCTCTCTTATATGTAAAAAGCTTGTGAATGCAATTGTGTCTGCTTTATAACTTTTAACTATTATTCTTTGTACAACCTTTGGCATTGATAAGACTGCTGAGGGAGTACACCTGAGAATTTAATCTAACCTGCATTCATGATAACACACAATATTTGCTAGATCTTGATGGAATTTATATTCACTTCAGTAAACTCCCTCTGATTTATAAACCCAGACTTATCTCCTGTCTCTACTATATAACACATTATTCCTCACTTAGAAGGTTAAGAGACATTTACTCCAAAGAACAGTTTTTTAAAAACGCATAGGGTTCTAGATAGAAAGGCACTGCCAACGAAGAAAAAGTTTTTAGCTTCTCCAACTTCAGGTACATTTGAAAACAAACTACAGCAGCTGTATATGAAATGTAATTGCCTAAAGACAATAGAGTTATATATGGGGTGGGAGGAACCCACCATCACACTGTAGTATTTTCCAAAGTAATGACCTATAGGAAAGACTTCCAGTAAAACTTAAATGATTAAAGATTTAGTAATTGGGTTTATGTTTAAAATCAACACGAAGTAGACAACTACCATGTTCGGACACTTCCTTAAAAACCAAAAAAACCAACCCAAACCTAAAAAAAACTCCAAAACACCACCCCAAAATAATTCTGTGTATGTCAAAACTAATGTCAACAGCAAGACTCAGATCACTTTGATGATCCAAAAGAAAAATGACTCAAACATATATATGCAGACAAATTTCAAACACTACACTGATTTTTCATTGATATAAAAGGTATTTGCATGCTAGGATCTCCTGAGAATTCCAATCTCATAATTCTAACTTCAAGTATCCAAAATACTTTAACAAAGACATTCATGACTTAAGTCTCTCAGCCCGGTCAAGGGGTAGTGTTATACTAAATCAACAGCAGTAGTATAGCTTTATACCAACTAAAGAAGCAGAAATCTAATGAACAGTAACAATTCAACAGTGAATCTGTACAGGTAGATTATAGCTGACACTTCCCAAGTTCTATCTTTAAAGTTCGTGTGACAACCATTTTTATTACTGAATATATTTAATTTGTTAATAGATCAGCTATTTCCCATGGATATAATTTACAGCTACTATTTAAATTTTAATATATGGAAATGTATGTCATCAGTATTTTTTTGTACATAGTTTTCCTTGTGCACAGAAATTTTAATAGATATATTCTGTGCATGCTTTTGTTCTTAAATGCCCGTGGTGGCTAATCTACCAAATTCGAGATAGTCTGTTGAACAGCCTTCTTGCATGTCCTCCTGATTAAATGGCATCCTATCACCTGCTGAGTAGTAGAAAATATGGGTTAACAAAATCACAAAATTTATCTGTTTATTCCTAGACATAGTTTCATAAGTTGTCGAAGAACCAAAATGTGCATTAAATTTTATGTGAGTTTCCTTTCTTTAGAAGAGCACAGTCTTAACTCATGATCCATGGCTCAGTTTTTTTCCCCGAGACACATTTCATCATAAGTTCATCTGTTCAAAGCATTTACCTTCTTACAGTGAACACAGGCAGGGAGGGGTAATGTATTTTCTCTTTGGGTTTTTATATTCAGTAATTGTGGTCACGCAACCATAAAGACCAAGATCATCAAGGGATGTACAGATGCACTAATTTATTTTTAAAAAACACAGTCTCTTTACTGAAGGAACACTTTTTATTATTAAATAGAAGCATAGAATTCTCTTGGGTACTCTGATCCAAGTCTGCAAAGACATGAGTCCTCTTCCTCAGCTTTCCTATGTGTAGTACTTCCAGCTGACTTTTAAAAATTAATTCCTCTCCTAAGCTACAAGATCTTTATCATTTTAATTAGTCTTTTAACTGGAAATGGGGTAGACTTGGAGGTTTTGTATGTTGAGTTATTCTAACAGTTTTAATAATTAAGCCAAAAATTAATCACAACAATCAGTTGTGATTCCTTGGCCAGAGACATTTAAATAATGATAGTGTGAACTGACAGCACTATGCAATAGTGTTTGTATAAAACACTTCATATGTTGCAGAGATGTTGAATAAAATAATGACTTAGAACACCAAAGAGGTAGAATCTGAAAGAATTGCATGCATGAATGGCTAAGGAATTTTTTAAACTTTCATCCTGCCTGAGTTTTACTAGCTTTTCTATCTAATGTACCTTTAAAATAAAACAGGTAGGCTTGATATTTTCTGAATCAGAACACATCAGAGAAAGTCTTACAATTCTACTGTGTGCCGAGGAGTTTTCCTAGGGGGCTGTGTAACTACATATATCTTTCTCAAAAATAAATGATGAATCATATACTTGCCTAAACAGACTTTAAAGACGGGTGCTATTTCATTTGTTCAAATCAAGCTGATTAATGTATCATACGATATGCACATATCCTGTGCATTCCCTTATTCACTTGATTATTCCTGAATATTTCTGAGTAAGTTGCTGAGGAGACATAATCCTTTCTTGTACCTTTTTGTTTACTCATTCAACCTAAACTGGTCTTCACCAAAAAAAAAAGGTAACTTGAAAAGTGGCTAAGAGAGGAACACAAATGCCTTTTTCTACCTCATGTGTGAAAAAGACAAATGAGTGTTTCCCAGAAAGCAATAAAAAAAAGTCACTCCTGGAGCCAGGCAAATAGCAAAAAACATGATTGGAAACAGCGGGGAGGATTTCTTCTTCATGCTACTTTTTTGACTACTGTAACCTTTCATTGTGAACCTGCATATCCCCACTGCATGGAGGTGGTGCTCTAGTTAGTACTGATGGATCACAGCTTCTGAAAACTTTGGAAATTTCCCTAAGTTTGATAAGAAAATCCATTCATACCAAAGCTGGTTAATGGAGAAGAAAATTCTTTAAATATTGTCAACCAAAATCACTGCTACTGTGAACTCATATAATTACATTGGGTTTAGTATTTCCGACTGTTTACATGGGTAATGAAGTTGTCTGCAGTTTTTTAATACTATGTGGCTTGCCCTATAAAGCATCCAAAGAATAATTTTACCAGCAGATGGACCTCGAACTCCAAAATACTTTTGTTCTGATCCTTTCTTCAGTATGACAGATTTTATCCTTACAAGTTTTAGGGAAGTCTCATTTATGAAAGGAGAGAGGCTTTCTTTCTCAGAAGCATTTAAATTGGTATATTAATATAATGTCCCAACTGTGCTTATATTTTGGGTTTCATTATATGTTCCTTATCCTGTTTAGTCTTTATTCTATTTAAGTGAATTCAACGCCTCTGTTTTCTGTGAAGGCTCAAAACATCCCAGTCCACAAAGTACAGCCAGAAGACCATTTTCTATTGCCTTCTTTTTTGAAGAGCTGAATGCCAAACTTGTCTCACCTCTCTTTAAGCCAAGAGATAATTCACTGATCTTAATCTGTAACATTCAGCATTATGCTCTACCTAACTAGTCATTAATCTGGTCTGAAATTGAGTCTTTGATCTGTCTTGTAATGTCAAAGAAACTCTAGAGTTTGCATAACTAGCGATAGAAAGACTGCAGCAGGGGAGGAATCTTCTGGCAACACCAAACTAAAGCACCTGTTCTCCGATGTCAGCCTTTTCACCCCTGGCCCAGCAAGTACCTGGGGAAAATGAAACTCAGACAGAATTCCCTGAGCTCCAATGTCCCCAGGCTGCTCCAGAAGCAACCTAGTACTATTGGCAACTGGCATGCATCATGGTATTTGAACAGCTGTAAGCTAGGGGAAACAAACTAGTTCAAAGAAAAAACATTTCAGGAGAATGGCAACACTATATTTAGACTCCTGTTCAAATAGCCCTACTTCAATGAGATGGGGAGTGTATCATCATCCTCTGTGATTAGATATTTATCACATTGTCATAAATTTGTGTAAGTTTATATCAAACTGCTATGAAGACTGTGCAAGAGTTGATGCAGTAATTCAAGTATGTGTATTTAGAAAGCTAAATCCAGTGAGGAGACACCACGCACTTGACAACAGTTAACAGTAGGCAAGTGGATTCAAGCAAATCTGACATAGGATCTGATAAACCTGGGAACAACAAGTAGAGACAAGCATAGGACTAACTACTCAAGTCATCGTTTGGAGAAGACTGAATGGGGATGACATTATAGTAAAAAATATGGAAAGCTTCCTCAACAGTAAAGGCTGCTTTTCATAGAGATAATGGAAAGGAACAGAGCAAAAAAGCGAAGGATGATATTAGGAAAAAGCTTCCCTGTAGAAAGGATAATGAGGCAATGGAGTAAACAGGGGAGTTGCCAGCACTCCAGGTCTTTCAGAACAGGTTAGTCATCCATGAGATAACAAAGTATAGTTATAGCTATCAAATGTGCCTCAGAACAATAAAGTAGACTGAATTATCTCTTCAGGTCTTCAGGTCTTACTCAGATTTAGACTTCAGAGTCTAGTTTCAGATACTGTCATTGCTAGCATTTTCATGTTCCTGGTTTTTAGGAAAATATTTGTTCAAAGGACAAATAAATAAGATTTCTACAGGCATAGCGCTGAAGTCTTTACAGTTTGTGCAAATTCCATTATTTCAAGCTCTATATAACTATCATATAAAAAGTCTGTGATTGGAACAAAAAAAAAATACAGAATTGGATTTCTGGAACAGACACAAACGTATTTCTTCATCTTAGTCACAAAACAAAATAATATATTGCAGGGAAAAAACCCAAACCTGTAACAAACTCAAAAGGTAGCTCTGTTTTCCTCCCATATATTTCAATATATTTCTCCTAAAATACCAGTATTACACAAAATCACTAAGATTTTTAAAGAGAAAACTGCTGTTTTGATGTTGACTTTCGATGCTGCTGCAAAGATCTGTCTACACCTGTCTACTGGTAAACTAGATGTCAGACACAATGCCTGTCTTGCAGTGGAAGACACAAGCACCTTTATACTTTCAAACCTTTCTGGCTGTAGCTTCCTATGTAGCTAGATGGAAATAGGGCTGGCACCTGTCTCACCTTGTGTGGCTGATATTTCTGCAGTCAACAGAACACAAACATACCAACATATCAACAACAGAACTATAACTGGCTTAAAGATTTCTGTCATTCCAAAGCCACATCTAGCTGCTGGGCCAGCATGCTAGTAGACTCTGTCTTGCACACTAGGATCTTTAGCCACAAAAGTGTTACCTAGAAATTTTCCCAGAATTCATCTGATATAGTTCATTCCCAAATCTGAGCTTTAACAGTTTTCTTTCTCTTAGTCAACACAGAAGATCTTACACCTCTTCTGCCTTTAGCATTTGAGCACTGGAGAGTGGCTGCCTCACACCAGGCTCCCTTCTCTACTTACAGTGCTGTTGATTATACTGGAGAGCATTAAAATATTGTTTCTGATACCTTTTTTATCAATCTAGCTTATGGGAGCTATCTATCCAGTCGCTCATTCTGTGTAGGTGTTTGTGACTCTTGATATCACAAATTTAATGAAAAGGTAAAAGATTAGAATATAATTAAGTCTTTTCAAGTTTAATAAAAGTGTGTGTTTGAGAACAGAGAGAAGACTTTGAAATTTGCAAGTTTAACCATGACTTTTGCTTTCAGTGGGCAAGTTCTTCAATCACAGTAGCGTGGTAAGTGTTGTGGTTTAAAGCCAGCCAGCAACTTAAGTATCACGCAGCTGCTAGCTCATCCCCTCTTTTGCCCCCTCCCTCCCCAGGCTGGATGGGAAGTAGAAATGAAAGAATGTTGTTCCAGGGATCAAAGGATTCCAGGTGGAGAAGGAACGTAAACCACACATATACACCACAAACTACTAGAAAGGTTATTACAAGATGCAATACAGATGTAAAATCCAGAGATATCCCAAGCCAGAAAGAGAGACAACTAAAGGCTACCAAAGGACAGATTAGGCACAGATTCTTACCAACCTACACATTTGTTCAATGACCAGGAGGCCAGCTCCGAGGTGCAATGAGAGCAAACGGGGTGGCAGGCACTACTTTGCAGGCATCCCCACAGAAGTAATGTCGGGCATAAAAGGTAGTTGGATCCATCTCCCTCTTCTCTTCTCTAGATCTTTCTAGAACACCAGGCCTTTTATATCCCAAAAAGTGCCAAGTCATCCTGATGCAGGGGGTCAGCCTGCATCCGGAGGACTGGCCCTGCTGGCTTCCTTTTCCCATGCACATTCGTCCTGACGCAGGGAGCCAGCATGCGCCAGGAGGAGTGACCTTGCTGGCTCCCCACCATGCACACCCACTCCAGGTAGTCGGGGGTGGTCCACCACGGACCAATTTTTATAGTGTTAGACCCACCTAACACAAATGTAAAAATCCATGTGTTGAGATAAGAAGAATTTAATAATTTAAGTACAATATAATAATAAGACCACTAATAAAAGGGAATAACAAGGAGAAAGATATAAAATTAAAGGAAGAAAGGAAAAAAAAACCAACAATAAACACCAATGATGCACAATACAATTGCTCACCACCTGCTGACCGATACCCAGCCCGACCTGAGCAGCAATCTGCCCTTCTGGGTAACTCCCCCCAGTTTATATACTGGGTATGCCGTGCTGTGGTATGGAATACCCCTTTGGCTGGTTTGGGTCAGGTGTCCTGTCTCTGCTTCCTCCCGGCTTCTTGTGCCCCTCGTCACTGGCAGAGCATGAGAGACTGAAAAGTCCTGGATCAGGGTAAGTGCTACTTGGCAACTACTAAAACATTAGTGTTATCAGCACTGTTCTCAGACTAAAGTCAAAACCACAGCACTGTACCAGCTAGGAAGAAAATTAGCTCTATCCCAGCTGAAACCAGGACAATATGTTATTGACAAATTAATAAAGGGCAAACAGCTCCATAGCTCAAGGATCAAGGTGCAGCCAGTTATTTTCCCTGACATGATAGAATCATTATTAATTTTTTTAAATTTTCTTTTTGAGTAAAATCAAGCTATAAATTTCAGTGCTTTTTATTATTTAATTTAATACAAATATAGTTTAGGGGCTGAGATACACTTCTAAAAGAGTTTGTAATGGTGTAACTTCAAGGAAGGGACTAGGACATCTTGTGGAAATCTGCTTAAGAAAGATATAACTGCATCTACTCTACTCCTATGCTGTTTTACCTCCCAAGATATCATGTTTCTATTCTAAACATTTTTAAGGATAAATAAAAGCAGGCATGAACAGGTCAGAATAAGAATCAATCAAAAAACTCCAACTTATTACCTGAGCTTGATTTGAAAGATGCAATCTTGATTTATACAGTAAAGAACCAAACCCAAACCCATAAAGATTTGTATTTATCGTCACATTCCATTAATCCTTCTAGGAAGTAGCTTATTTAATTCCACAGTTTTCTGGGGTTTGTTTTTGATTTTTTGTTTTTGGGTTCTCTTTCTTTTTATTTATTTTTTTAATTGTTAAGAAATTTAGCAAAGGGAAAACAAGGTCACTGGTATGTTCTGCCTGCTTTACATGGCTCTGCCTGTGTGACTATATAATTTTAACTGGAAAGGAGTCTGGAGAAAGAATGATATACAACTTCTGGAATAATGCTGTGTTGTCTTGCTACAGCAGTGAAAAACAAACAAGCAAAATCAAAATCAAACAATGACAATGAAAGCAGGATCTTTCAGTGAAACTGGAGGGTAAATTGTATTAAGCCACATATAAGGCATTTTTAAAAGTGGATACAGCACAAGTGCTCCATAAACCACAGTTTTGTGCAAATTAGCAGAATAAATAGTAGCAAAAATGGTGATGATCACATTATTTTCAGTACTGGCCTCTTTGCAGCTGTACAGAACACTCAGCCTATACTCAAACACTGAGTAAATCAAAGCAAAATGAATTTAATAGGTCTATTGAAAGTGTACTGTTAATGTATCTTTATATAACTCAGGGCAGCAGTACCACTTCTACAGAAATAAGGGTAAATATAATGTGTCCTAACAAATAGTGATAACTGATTTTAACAGGTACTTCGAATATTTTTTTTGATCAATATCCAATTGAGAGTCTAGCTTTTCAGAGTCTACTCTTTGGTTCCTTTCAAATTACAAAAGCAAAAGCTATTAGTAAATCTTATTAGTTTCATGCTGGTTTCTTGAGATTTTTTTCACCTGACTACTTTGTATCACTTGAAAGATGATTTTAAACACAGTGTGATATTGATTGTTTCAAGGCACTAATGTGAACTGATCAAACACGGTAAAAGAAAATTGTACTGTATACATAGCCAAACTGAAGACTAAGATCTGTCAACATCAGAGGTTAATAATTTCCACTTTACTAAGAAATGAACATCTAATCAGTAAGTCAAGAAGAGAATGGAGTCCTACTCATATTTATAATCATATAGACTCTGGGTAATGTTACAGCGAATTAGCTGCAGAAACGTCAGGAAAGAATGAACAATGTCCACAGATAAATTTTTTGTGGGAAGGAAGAAACTAACCCCTTTTTCTGACTTTTTGCATTCTTTGTGTTTCTTCTGCCTAAATGACTAATAGCAATGCAAGACCACACATGCTGATTTCTTTTACATACTGAATAATCATACAAGATGAGAGGTAAGACTACAATTAGGTTTCTTTCCTGAAAGAACTAGCTATGACCCTTCCAACATACTGCACATACTATTTAATGGAAAAGTACTGTAAGTTGCAATGTAGAATGAAAATGATGAGACTTTCCCTTTCCAGAATAGGAGGTGAGATCCTGGAATGTCTCCCTATCTTCCCCTTCACGAGATGAGTTTTTAAGGCATAAATAGCTTCTGCCTCTTCAGTCCTCCAACATCAGTCTTGTTATGCAGAAAACCAGAAGTCCTCCTAGGCTTCAATATTACACCCATAGATGGAACATTTCAGCTAAGGTATTCAAAATTAAGCACCACAACTAACTCCTTTTTAGTCCGTTTTTTTCTACTTTGCCTAGATAAGAGATGGACTGTGGCTGGCTGATTCCCCTAGAGGGATGAACGACTTACATGTCTCTCCTGCCTTCCCTCAGCTAATAAATGTCAGTTGACATACATAGCCTTATGCTGTCTGCTAATTAGACTATCACTTATACAGACTAATTAAATCAGTGTGACAGTATGAAACTAGTTAGGAAAAGAATCTGAGAATACTATAAAAGAAATATTTACAAAAACTGTTTTCTTCATTAAATATATATATACAGTTAAAACACAAAAACGTTTTTAGTTTAAAACAAAAGGACAGAATTATTTTAATTTCACAGTCAAAATTCCAGAACATACCATCATGTTTCCCTAGCAATAATTGTTTTGATGAATGATACGAACAGCACATCATTTAGTTTCATAACTCCTCCTGTCTGTCAGCCCCTTGATATCAGACAATGTTCACTATGGCAACAATATTACATAGTCATGCAATCTCCAAAGTACTAAGAACTAAAAAAACAAACAAACAAAAAAAGATGTTACTATCAAGAACTAGAAGACAGACAATTATAATGACAATACAGAATTAACAGCCTTGGTAAAACTAATGAGAAAAACCACCCTAATTTCTTTACATACAGATAAAATTGTTTGTCTGCTGTCATCTATGTTTTCAGAAATGAGCATTTTTATTTTTTTAACATAATTTAAAGGTTTTTTTAGCTGGGTTTAATTCAAAGCATACCAAAGGAGAAGGAAAGCCATCACTGTGGTTTGGGATCAAACACTAATTTTATAGACAGTAGAAGAAGAAAAAAACTTATTTCAATATCAAATAAAATCTTCTCACTTTAATAACATACTAGCATCAACACAATAATCAGAAAAAAATTGTGTTCTATTTTGCAGAACCATTATTTGTTGTATTACATTATGCTACTCTTTGAAGTTTCCGTTG
This sequence comes from Nestor notabilis, assembly GCF_000696875.1. Classification (NCBI taxonomy): domain Eukaryota; kingdom Metazoa; phylum Chordata; class Aves; order Psittaciformes; family Psittacidae; genus Nestor; species Nestor notabilis. Next base: position 19,213 of record NW_009918516.1, read on the forward strand.
CATGTGAAAGAAATATCTCCTGGTTATAGAATCTTCTAGCTGTGAAAAATTACATGTTTTGTGTTATCTATTTGTTTATCCCACACACAATATTTTTTTACACTATCTTTCACAGGCAGTATCACAGGACTGTCAGCAGGA
>NW_009918516.1:19384-30213 GCF_000696875.1 Nestor notabilis
CACTTTAAAAGCTGTGCAGTTTTCCTGTGCTTTAGCTGTAATGAAATTAAAAAAGAGTAGTGCCTATTGTTGACCAGATTGGATGGGGCTTTGAGCAACCTGTTCTAGCAGAAGTGTCCCTGTGTGTGGCAGGCGGGTTAGAACTAGATGATCTTTAATGTACCTTCCTACCTAAATCATTCTATGATTCTATGATTCATGGCAGGGGGGTTGGAACTAGATGATCTTAAGGTCCTTTCCAACCTTAACTATTCTATGATTCTATGATTTAGCCATTCCTGCAATGTGCATCAAATGATTTTAAACAAGGAGTAGTCTTATGTGTACACCAGCAACTTCAACTCTGACAAAATTGAAGTGAACTTCATCTAAGTGAAGAAAATAATTTCCAACAGTTTCTACTGTTCACACTTGAAGGATGCTTATTACAAGGAAATGTGAAGTGTACCAGTGACAAGAAGTAGCTGAAGTGACATAAAAGCAAAACTAGCATGATGACCTACTTTTGTTGTTCTGCTGAACGAAGTTATGTTTCCTCTTGCCTCAAGAGACTGTGAATATCATTACTTACAGTACCAAACATATTATGCACTTACCTTCAGTGACAGATCAAAGCACAGAGGTAATCCAGGGACAACAGTATTTAGCTGTAGTGACAGTTGCACCCAGTGAAGCCCTGGGAGGAGTTCACTGCACATAAAGGATAAGAAAATAACATAAAATACTGTTGCAGTGTACTGGAAGACATTAAAATCATCATAGGTATTAAGCCTGAGGTAGGAAGACTGACTCTTGTAGGATTTCTACCTGATTTCCTGGTGATTACTAAAACCCAATATCTATCCTGACCTTTACCACTAAAGAGACTAATTGAAGAGGCTCAATTGCTCAGGTAACACAAGTGAACACAATGACAGGTGTCAGGTAATCTATTTGTGTAAAGACAATTTGTGTAATTTAATCGTGTAAAGACAAAATGAGGAGCAAAATATTAGCTTCTTTTTGAAAACAGATTCAAATAGTTATAATAATTCCTCAATGGGTGCCTACGTGATCTCCAAACATTCTTACCCATAAAGATTTTTAGGATGGGGAATTCAGACAATCTTGGTTCTGCAGTTAGACTATCTTGAGACATTCACAGCTATGAACTTGATTTTTGCTAGAGAGAAGATGTCTTTAAAATTAGATGGGAACTAGATAAGATGATAAAAGAATAAAGTTTACTCTGTGATGAGCCCAGAGTTCCTTACTCTATGCTTTGTGGACATTGAGGCATTTGTTATTCAATAATCTTTAGTGCACTTTCTAGTGTAAAGGACATAAAATATCAACCAATACAATTTTTTTTTTCTTGTCTCATATGATTGCATCTGTCACAAAGGCTGACTTACTGATTAATGGTCTCCAAAGATTTTCTGGGAAATTGTGTTCAACTAATTGATCATTTTCTGACTTTTAATTTTTTTTTTCTTTTACATCTTCTATACACTTGCTGCCTGCAGAACATGAGAATATATCTAGTAAAATGTATAAATACAAATAATTAAAGTAGTATCCCCAGTTATTTCAGGAATTAAAACAACGTCTTGGCTAATGTTGTATCAGCAGATGCAGGGCTAGCTTCTGTATCATTCAGCTTTGCTTGTAGCAAAGGTATGATGCCTACCTTAAGTATATATGAAAAAAAATGATTCACTTTTCATTATTTGCATGAATTCGGATTCAATTTCTAAAATCATTGTATTACCTGTTCAAAAATAAACAAGAGTATAACCCCATAACTATTATTTAAATCAGAGTACTTTATATTAGAAAGCAAATGCGCATTCTTACTTTCAATAAAAACCTTTCTTTCTTAGATTAAATTAGAGGCTGGTTAAAAAGTTTTAGACACATTTGTATATGCAGGTCAATATGAACTCTATGTATTTAACTGTAGACAAGAAATGGCAACTGACCTTTGAAAAGTAATCAAGCCTATTCATTATTTTCAGTTCTCCCAAGTCTGCTTACTTATATTTAGAATGCCATGTATAAAATACAGTTTATAGCAAGTATATAGTATACATATTATTTCTGAAGGTGAAATTTTGACCTGTATTTCTGGGATACTAAAAAAAGAAAAAATACAGACAGTTCAACATGACACATATTTTGTGTTAAATAACAATGCTCAGGCAAATAAAAATAAAGCTCAAATTGTTATATGTCTCCTCTTAAAAGGGTAACACAGATAAGCTCCTCAGCAATGGATGCCTTTATATTCTGTTTTATTCCACATCAAACCTAATTAAACTTATTCTACTTCTCAGTGTAGCTAAGATGAAGTAGTTGGCACAATTTGTCATGGTTTAAAGATACACAAAGTTGTTAATGTATCTCAGCTAAGGCTTTGCGACTTGTCATCAACTTCATCTTGAGAATAACCTTAACAAACGGAGGTCAGCAAGTCTTTGTTTTACAGAGATGAGGAGCTATTTACTGTTCCAAGATTTTAAAGCCACCTCATTTACCACTTTTCTGACAATTGTGAGAGTGAAAATTGAATTCCAAGCAGGAAATTTCTGTTATACATGTCCAAATAGCAAAAGATGCTCCCAGATTTTTGTTAAGTACAGGTGTAATTGTTACCTTGCCAAGACAAAGCCCAACCTCTGAACAGTGGATTTACCCACATTCAGCACATTTTTTTTTGTAGTTAAGAATCAGATTCATTTCCAAAGAAATGAACTGGCAGCAGGTGGTTTTGATGTGTGTATGCGATTTGTACAAACTCAGCACAATCAGCTATATATATATAGTTTTTATTTTTTATGTAATAAAACAAGGATATTTCTGAAATACATTGGTCTCCAGGTCTTTCTTATCCAACAACAGCCATCACTACAACTGACACAAAGTAATTTCAAATTACATCGAAGGTATAAAATTCTGTCTGAAAACTCCTAAATCAAGGCTTTTTCTGAAGTATTGATAACATCTGATTTTTAAGGTGGAAAACCTAGAGCTGTTTCTGAAAGAATTTAAAGCAACAACAACAACAACAAAAGCGATGTTAGAGTCCTGAAAATCTTTTTTTAAGTCAAACAAAATTACAGACATTCTAGACTCTACATTTCTGAGGAAAGAAATTGACTTGTTTCTATTACTTCAAGAAAATATTCCACCAATAGACACATTCTTATAAAGAAAAGTATGCATAACATTGGAAGTCCAGAGAGGAAAAAATACATCCCTGTGTTTAAGTTGTATCTGTGCAAGGTATATATTTATTATTGTATTTATGGGGGCGTTTCTCCTCATTCTTGGAGTTCCCATAAGCAAAGTACTTAGTTCTTTGAGCATCAGCCTATATTCAAAGGTCCTCATTCAAGTGGGTAGGTATGTAAATATTCACACTGGACCTAACAGAACATCTTGAGGGCTGAAAGTTAAACAGAACCGTAACCAACAGATTATGCTTTATATCTGTACGTATGAACATACTAAATGTTCATGAGACACACATGCAAACTCAAACCATATCTATGGCCTCAGCTTCTCTCTTTTTGACAGAACAATGCTTTCCAAGCCCTTTTGTGAGTCTGGCCCTACAGTTTAAGTTTTTGAAACATTCAAGAAAGTTCTTCCTACTCATTTTAGCACTGGATTATGACACTTGTCTCACCAGAGGTGAACTCTGTTAGCTAACGATTGCCAACTGGACAGGAATGAACCAAGACTAATGATACTAGACAGTAATTGCCAAAAAATGCATGGTGAGCAAGGATAAACAATATCAGCTCAAAATGGCGACATGATGAGAAGCAAATAACAATGAACAATGCCAAACAGAGATTACCAAAAAGGTTAGGATGAGCAATGATCCATTATTCAGCCAATTTAATTAAATGAAGGTAAATGACACTAGACACTGATTAGTGAGTAAATGGACAAAACATGGGTAAGATATTGACTAGGCAAGATGAATAAAAAACCTGAATATTTTAGTCTTGTCTATATGTAACATACCATACAGCATGACTATACACTACAGCATAGCTTTTCTTCATATATTTGTTCTGTAATTCTGGGATTATACAACCCAAGATGTATACACTCTTACATAAATAAATGATTTTCAAATTCACCCAGATGGCCTCTGCTTTGCTGTCATTCTCTACCCCTGAAGACTTGTAATTCTGGTTCTTTAACTAAAGCAAAAACTCTGTGGTGCCCTTATGGATTCTGTGGATTTCTTTCCAAAAACGTTGCACCAGGGTATTTAGTCCATAATTTCAATGAACAGTTCTTAGAAACAGCACCTGTAAAAACTAAGAACTGTAGTTATGAGAGTAATATGTGGAATACGAACAAACAACAGCAGATCTTCTCTAGTGCTTATGTTAACTGATTCTCTGCTAGTGATGTTCTCTGAAATGACACCCAAGAAATGCATGGCAAGTCAAAATTTTTACAACAGAAAGGGAATCCTCATAAGGCTTGTAGCTGCACTGTTTCATATATGACATAGATTACAAGAGAACGATTCATAAAATGCATAGCTTTGTGGAGCATTACAGGTCAATGTTAGGGAGTCTGGGATTCTTATAAGGAAAGTCACCAAATCTCACAATTACAAACTCAGTAACTGGTGTTCAAATGGAAACTACAATTCAGAATTAGCAAGGCTTGTGCTGGCTGGATAACTCAATTGCGCTGAATTCTGAGTAGAGCACTGCAAAAAGTATACCAAGTCCTAGACACTTGAAAGTTCCATGTTTCGTCCTCCAAGGACAACAGGCCTAGCAATATCAATAATACAGAAAAAGACTCACAACACAACAACAAAATTTTAATAATTTCACTATATAGAAGCCAGCCTACAATGGTATGACGCAGAGATCTAGCACCCTTGAAACAAAAGTCACAACCAATTTTACCAAGAAAGATTCACTGAAAGGAGATAAAGCAAGGGAAATAATATCTAGCTGCTGGGCTAAGAAAGAGCCAGAAGCGGGGCACTCTCCTGCCTTACCTTCACTGCTCAATGGTCTACTACTATTGAGAGACATTGAGAGGAAAGAATTAAAATAAATCCTTCAATCAAGAATAGTGGGAGGGGTATGTTTTCTGGTGTCACTTCTCATAAGAGTAAAGACAGCACCTTTGCTTTAGTTAATATTTACTAGACATATTATTACAAGCATTAGTATTAATGTATAGTATTCAAAAAAAATTGTACCAGCCCTTGCCTGGTCTTCTGAATGGCATTTATCTTTATCAGTCAAATCGGCAAGTGTAGAGAGGGAAGGATGCCGTACAAAAAGTCCGACTGTGACAAGTGCTGAGAAACCAGTTCCTACTTTCCTCACCTTGGAAATATAAATGTGCTTGAAAATATTCAGAAACAAAGCAAAAGCTAAGTTCCATTTCCACAGCTGTGTTGCCATGGTAGGTTTTTTGTTTATGTATTTTGTTGTGCTAACGAGCTTTCAGTGGACGAAGAATTCATTATACATCTTTCAGGTAGCACATGGAGAGCAGTAAAAAAGAAATACAGGATTGTATGGAACCGTAATTCTATTAAAGTTATCATAAATGGTTGAAGACAACATTTTAGCAAATAATTACTTAAATTATAAATAAAAACAATATAAAAATTCAGACTAAAACACAAAACCAAAATTTTACAAAAGAGAAGCTGGGGTTCAATTCTGACCTGAGGCATGATTCTTCCTAGGTAACTAAGCTGTAGGCACCTACATCTAAACCAGCCAGCCTAGCTCTGCATCATAGCCAGCAGAGCAAAATAGGCATGTCTGAGGGGAATTAATTTCACATTGATGAGCCCTCTCTATTAGTCAATGAAGGGAGCTCATGATGTCCAGTTTAGATGTAGATATCTCACTTTTTAATGTCTACTGAGCTAAATTTTTCATAAGGCCTTTGTCTTGTCACTCAAGTATGGCAATTCTCAGCTTAACCTTTACAAAAAACTTACTAAGAAGAAACCACACAGTAAGTTAATGCTCACATTGTCAACAGTTTGAATGTAGAGTTCACGCTGTCTGGTTGGCTGAGCAGAGCTCCTGCACCTTTTGGCAGACAACTCTATGAAAGGGGTCGTGCATAGAGCAACATATAGTATTCCTAGAGAGAAGTTTATAAAAAGCATCTTAAATGCCAAGTGAAAGCTCCTTTCTGTGAACAGACAACTAACAGTGTTCTTCAAAATTCATTCAATCAATTCAGCTTTGGTAATATGATGGTAGTCTGAGAAATGAAAGGAACTTTATGTTCAATGCTAGCCACCATGATGCCATTGACAGATTTCTAATCTGTCCTTAATGTCCTAACTATGAAAAAAAGAGTTACTATCCAGAATGTGTTGTTAAATACCTTACCCAAATTTCAAGAAAAAGAAATTGCTTTTAAACACTAAGTCATAAATTCCCTTAATTCCAAAGCTGTGCAAATCTTTCATGCTTACATATATTCCTCTGAGCATATTTCATACCAAGTGGCCTTTCCTTTTCTGCTTCTTTACACAATATTTGTGGGTAGTCACTTAAGAACACTTGAATGAATCATGCTGAAATGCTTATGAATATCTCTTTTGCTCTTGATTATTTATGGTGCAAGCCTCTCTCTACTGAGATATTACAATTATCTGAGGTAAGCAGACATCTGTGCACCCAGTCCACAGATTGTAGCTTTTTTTTTTTTTTAATTATTTTTTCCCCTACAAGTGCCCTACCTTGAATGGGGTAAAGATGCCAGTATGAATCTGAGAGATGATGTTTAGTTGACATGACATCTTTATTTCAGTAAATTGAGCCTTAACGCAATCTAAATTGGTGAAGAATCTTCCCCTCATGAAGGCTACAGTTTATTTCTTCATTGGAACATATCAGATGATACAATACCATGTTTATCACACTTCAGGTTAAATTGAAGTGGCATGTTAATCTTCTATTTGTTTCAGTGTCTGTCCTTAGTAGATGCCAAATGTTTACCATAACTTGATCTGTTCTCTTGGGCTACTGAGTTGAGATATTTTCTTAACTGCAAGTTCATATATATTCTGTACGTACATATAATTTCTAATGATTATAAATCAGCACACCTTAAAATCTGGAGTCAGATCTTTTTCTGTATCTTCATTGAAATCGATGTTTGAATCAGCTACAGATAGGATGCTGTGTGGTGACTGCAAGGCCTTTTCTTCTGATGGTTAGACTAAAATAAGTTAGCTTCTTACACCGTGCACAGAAATAGAAAATCAGGGTGAAATATCATCTATTTCTTCATAACCTTTGATAACATACTGTAATGTTCTTCAGTGATGTGCTACTATAATTGCGTGCAAAAACATTAATGATGGGGGGAATTAAAAATGGTGTTTAGAAATAAGGAACTTTAAAAATTCATTTATAGCGTGGCAACTATAATTGGTACAAGTTTACAGACTTATTTTACAGAAATATGCTGAGTTGCCCATTACAGCAGTATTTTTCCAAAACAATACTGCACCTCATTCTGGAAGATTCTTTAATTAATGTGAACAGTGAAGCACTGCAACAATAATAAAAAGGAAAAAAAAAAAAACAAAACAAAACAACAAAACAAAACCAATAAAACCCACAACATGTTATGCAACATTTAGTTCCACTGAGCCATACAGCAACATAATTTTTATCAGTTACTCCATGTTCCCACTGTGTTTAATTCTGTTACTTGTATTAGACTGCAGATGTCTCTGTCCTTTCCCCATAACTAATACTGTTCTCTAACACGGTGTAATGGCTACAGTATAAACCCCCAGATCTAAGACAATTCACTTGTTATGCAAGGATAGTAAATTTTATTTTTTTTTTTAAATTTCTATGGAACATTTACTTTCAAACACATGCTATTGACTGAGGTGTCAATTCAAGATAGACCTTTGAACAGCTAGTAAGAAAATAAGAAGTAAAATCTAATTTCGGAAAATATGTAAAACTGCAGAGGAAAAATATAATTTTTTAGAGAATTGTCTGCAGATGACTGACATTCTCCTTATAGACACATGACAATATTGGACAGAATGGAACCTCACTGTTTTGTCTAAACACAAAAGCACAGCAGCCAAACAGTCAAGATTTAGGAGAAAAATCTATAGATCAGGTCTGGGTTGTATCTGTTTCAGCTTGGTGGTTTCAAATCAGCTTTTCTGCTAAGAACACTTAAGCCTTAGACTAAGGGCGAGCATACATCCGTTCATGAGCCCCGCCTCTTAGTGAGAATGTTTCTTCTTACAAAAAAATCATAGAATCATAGAATAATTTGGGTTGGAAGGGACCTTCCAAAGGTCATCTAGTCCCATGCCCTGCAAAGAGCAGGGGCATCTTCAACTAGATCAGGTTTTCCAGAACCACATCTAGCCCAGTCTTGAATGTCTCCAGGGATGGTGCATCCATCACGTCTCTGGGCAATTTGTTCTAGTATTTACCACCCTCATTGTAAAGAATTTTTCTCCTCACGTCCAGCCTGAATCTCCCCTCTTTAAGTTTAAAAGCATCACCCCTCATCTTATTGTAAAAGGCCCTGCTAGATAGTCTCTCCCCATCTTTCTTACAGGCCTCTTTAAAGAACCGAAAGGCCATAATAACATCTCCCTGGAGTCTTCTCTTCTTCAGGCTGAACAACCGTAACTAAGTCACCCTGCTCTGAGACTAGATAGTCCTGGAATACCACTAATAACAAAAATTCTTTTACTTAGAATATTTTCACAGATAAATGAATAAATACTGGATGCTGGGGGAAAGGGAGAATAGTTAAAGTCTGCACTCAAATGCAATAACCATGATCATAATTTTCTCAGCTTTGTCTACTGACAAGCATTATTCAACCCTTTGCCATCAGAAACTATTTTTTAAGAAAAGATACTACTGATATCTATGCTGAGTACAGGATGCCATTCTGTCAGACTATAGAAGGCCTCATTCTTTCCATTCAGTGCTATGGGTGGCATTTGGGAATAGATGTTTATTCAGAGTGAACAGAAGAAAGAAATAATAAGTTTATCAGCAGCCAAAAAAGCAAACATACTGAGATGATTAATATGCATTTGAGTGGAGAACTGCTCTTCTCCCATTAAAACTTGTATTACTTAAATCACATCTTTCATCAAAGTCTTCTAATTGCACTACACTTTGTGATCATTTATCCGCATTTTACTTTCAAGATGAAAATATACCATACATATTAGAGCACTTCACTTTTAAATGTAACATAGCAAAATGGGTTTCTCCTAGAGAAAACAATTTTCTTCTTGTCCACTTTGGCCAAAAGCAAGTTAATAAATGCAAAATATTCTCGATTCTTCATAAAAAAAAGTTGCACAGGTAGACATCATAATTATACAATCCTGCTGCAGTTTAAGGTTCACAGGACAAATTTACAATAGCTTCATTACAAATTCTGCGTGATCTCTTCATACATTTTAAGCATGTGGAATATTTGCATTTCTAATTTTACTGGTGCAGCCTTAACAAGAGAGATATATACTTACCCAGTATAAACTGGATGAGGCTCTGACTGTAAGAATTTTGTTGATACTGTGTGTAACTGAAGACAGATACAAGGAAATAGATATCTAGAAAAAAAAGGAAACGAGTGGCCACTATACTGTGGCTTACATTATAACATACTTCAAGAGGCCATCTCTTAAAGTGAATGACATGGAGGGAAGGGGGGTTCATTTTTCAAACATTGTTTGTCCTGCTCCCAGTGAGATATTGAGGACTTTTGGGTTCTGGCAGGTCTGTTTTGAAAGAAAAACAAACGAAAGAACAGTTGAGTGCCTATACACTGTAATGTATATTAGGTTTGTTTAGGCTCATTCAGATGAATAAATGATTTGCTGCTTTATTAAATGTCACCTGTTTAGCAGGGATTTCCACTAAGGAAAGTCTAAGCAGCCTGCAAAATCAAGATTTATCAAAATGGCCCTTTGTCCAATTAACATGTAATATAGTTCTTTAAATATGATGATTATGTACATATTGATTTCTGTCTTCTATGCATGTATATTTATATAAAAATACAATAAAATATAGGAACAATACATTGCAATTAATGTGATTACATGGAAAATAACATTAAATTAGTGACAACTTTCTTCTTACCTGTAAACTTTTTTTTAGTATGTTTAATGCACCTAACAATATTCAGTATCCCATTTGGCTGGATATCAATCTATTTCTTTGCCACAGTGTGTATAGGGTACAAGACCTGATGGGTATTTTTTTGAGATAAGTGGCGGGAAAGCTGTGTGGGATAAAAATATACATACAACTGAATAAACAAATATAATACAAATATAAGCTCACAACATAATTCCTAACAACATAATACATTATCTTCACATTGGTAAATATTGAATGCATGTAAATATGAAACGTTCTTTCAGATATTTTTATTCTTACAGCACTATCAGTGCTTGCACCTCTATAATTACAAAATTATTAAATATTTTTATAAAGAAGGACAAGATTTAATTAATAAGCAGTAATAACTTAAATATCCCTGTTTATGTGGGGTTTCAGATTTTGTATATATTCATTTCAGTCAGTTCTGACAGCAAATCTGTGGCTAATGGTTATGCCAGTCATAACTGAGTCTTTTTCCCACTATACTCTTATTATTGCAACATATGTTTTGAGAGTAAGAGGCTGTCATGGTTCAAGCCCAGACAGTAACTCAGAACCACACAGCCACTCGCTCACTCCCTCCACTCTCAGAGGGACGGGGAGGAGAATCAGAGGAATGCAGCTCCCACAGGTTGAGATAACAGCACTCCA
>NW_009918517.1:0-12724 GCF_000696875.1 Nestor notabilis
CTGGGTGCAGTCACCCCACACACCATGTGTGCACCCTTCTGTTCCCTTCCTTCCTGCTTCAGAGCAACTGATTTTACCCCATTCCCGGCCAGGCAGGGTAACTGCCAGGAGCTCAGCTCCTGCTGGAAGTGATGGGAGAGATGGGATTCAGCTTCTCACCCCGCTGCTGCAAGCCAGAGCCACACATGGAGGGATGCGCTCACCCCTTCTCGTACCAGGTAACTGCAGCAGCAGGACAGCAGCGCACTGTGGGCTCCTGGTGGGGCTTCTGAGCTGCAGGACATGGAGAAAACAGCCTCGTGCTTCTTGAGCTGCAGAATCAATCCCCATGTGAGGGGCCAGCTGTAGATAAGGGCAATGGGGGTGGCACAGAGCAGGCAGCTCATCTCTCCATGGTCCTCAGGTCCATTAGCTGCGCTTCCCCTCACGCACGTTGCTGTGATCCCGGCAGGCACACATCGAGATCCCGGGATGTCCCCGGAGTGTGGTGGCTCTCTGTGGCTCGGAGTGAATCCCCACGGTGGGAAGAGTCCCTCATGGAAGCAGTGGGCTGCCCTGGCCTCCAGCAGTGCCTGCAGCCCCCAGTGCTGCCCTAAATGCAGCAGAAGGGATGCAGCTCCCCCAGGGCTGACAGTGGCTTTTTGAAGCTTTTCCTGCTGTCTGCATGTTTTCTCCGCTCCTTTGGCCATGAGCTGTTCTGCCTCTGCTCCTCACCAGAAGGCTTCAGGCTTCCCAGGTATCCAACCACTGCCTCCTGCACCAAGACCAGCAGATCCCACCCATGTGGGATGGGAGGATACAGGACAAGAGACCATCTGCTCATCCTTAGACGCCAGCTCCCTTCCAGGCAGGGATGTGAATGAATGGTGACCAGTTTAACTTCTGCAGCAGGAACCAGGGTATGTTCCTACAGGGGAGAGGAGAGCCTCAGCCCAGCGCTGCCTGCTGAGCCATCGCATTCCCTCATGGCTCCCGCTGCGGCTCCCATCGGAGCTGGCACTAATGAGCACAGGAGCTGCCTCCGACAGCCCAATTGGGAATAAGTCAATGCTGTGGTAGGGATGAAGGCCCAGCCCTGCTGGGTCTTTTGCCAGATCCATCTCTAGGCTTGGCTTAAATCCTTTACCTGCTTTTGCCTCTGTTTTCCATAAAGATCCTCCTGCATCCTTGTCTTGTAGCGCTCAGGTCCCCTGCAGAACTATCCCACTGCAAAGGTGCTGGGGACACCAAAACATCTTTTTGCTGGGTTTTTCTTCAGGGGTGGGACAAGGGAGATGAAAAGCAGCAGCTCTTTTTCATTTAGAGGCTGGGGAGATTTTCAGGCAGCTCCAGTGAGCATCCCTGCTTGTGCCAAGCTCCATTCCTTGCTCCCAACACTCTGTTAGCTGGAGTGTTAACGCTGAGCACAAGCAGCCAGCAGCTATCCTGTAATTAAGACTGCAACCACGAGCTGCTTTGTGAGTTGCTTTCAGAGGCACCACTAACCCAAGCACATACAAGCCCGTGCCAAGAAGCCTGGTACTGTGGTTAGCTAAATATGCCAGTGAATTCTCATCCACACAGGACACAAAGGACAGTGTCAGAGACAGGGGTGGCAGCAGAAAGTCCTCCCTGAGCAGAGCCATGGCCTGGAGAGCCAGAGCCACTGTTCTTCACTGTTGGGCAGTGCACAAGACACAGAACTTGTCCCTGCCCCTGCACGTGGGGTGGTTTTAATCTGTTCTTCATCTCAGGCTTGTAGCACATGTGTTTCTCTCACACAGCAGTTAAATCACACCTCAGTTTGTTGACTTTTTGGAGCAAATGGGCTCATTTTAACCTTCTCCAGCTCTTCCACACAGAACAAAGAACAAAGCATAAGCATTTTGAGATCCATTTTCTCCACTCTCTCATTAAGTGATTTTTGCCCCCTCCCTTTATGTTACATGGAAATAAACCACCACGCTTTCAAGACATGACTTTTGAAACAAAATCATTACTGTCTGTGAGATACAAGCATCTCTAGTACATACAGAGATGGACAAAGCCAAACCCATGCTCCTATATCTATCTACCAAGGCAGGCAGGGTCACTTTGATCCAGAAGACACTCAACTCCATCAGGACTGATGGAGTTTAGCTGATAAAGCCAACATCACCACAAGTCACTGTACACATCAGGTCACCAAGCTGCAAGACAAGGTGTTTAGAAGGGAGAGGAAACTGCAAAGCCACGCTTGACTGCCAGGGGAGGGAGGTGGGAGACACCAGAAAACCAGAAGGAACAGGGAAACCAGTCCATTCTCTGCACACAACCAACACTGCACCTGAAAATGCCCCAGCTCTGTGATGGACATGGTGCTCTTGCAGCAGAACAGCAGCAGCCATCAGCTTTGTGAGCTCACCTCCCACCCTCCCTTTTCAATCACTCAGAGCTGAGACGAGCAGTGTATGAAGCAACTCTGGTTCCAGAGGAAGTGGTAAGTTTAGTCACTGGGGCTTTTTGCAAGACACTTCTGCTTTGTCAGACAAAGCCTTACACCTTGTAAAGCTTGTGAGGCAGCTAATCCCCTCCAGAGCCTCAAGGCAGCAATGCAGTTAGGAGTTACTAGACCATGTGAATAAAACAAGTTACGTGCAAACGCCTCCGTGAGCTCCTAAGGCTCAGAACTGAACTTCCAAAAAGGATGTGCACAGAAGCCAGCCCATGCTGACACCTCTGATAAATGTGTGGCATGTCTCCACCAGCCTTTATAAACACAGAACTTTGCAGGCTGAGCACTTGGCTCTAACAGGACATGCAGGTCTGTGCAGCTTCATGGACTTACACAGTGAGTTGCTTTCAATTTGACCTCCGAAGATGTGGCTCAGCAGATTTTTGTCTCACTTTCCACATGCAGCCTTCCAGCCTGTATTCTGAACACTGTGAGGAGTCTTTGTGCAGATCCTAAAAGGTACCTACGAATCACTCTGGTCATTCACCTTTGGAAGACTCTGACCCATTGAATGGACAGCAAGAAAGGCATTCAGGTTAACTGATCTATTACCAGACTCAATGCAGACAGAATTAAGAGGAGTAGGACAGAACTGTTCATCCTCCGAAATCATCACCTCAAGGGAACAATTCCACAGCTGAATCTTCGCATCCAACTCCAGGACTTCATCTGTCAACTAAGAAACTTCAGTAAAGATGAACTATTCCTCTTTTAAGGCCATAAAATATCAGTGCAGGGGTTTTCCTTATTCCTTTTGAGTTAATTCCCTTAATATCCTTTTTTAACCTCTGCCAATGAGCATCCAAGCAAAGAATCAGTTTTTCTTTTTTTATTATTATTATTATTTCTAGCAGACAATTTACATAAAATTCCCCTTTTAAGTTAGTGATTCAGAACTTCCTGCAATAAACTACTTAAGGAGCAGCTTTGGTAAAGAATGGAATGAAACAACCAACCGAAAACAAAAAGAACAACCAAAACAAAATATATAAGAACAATCACAGCTGATTTTGAAACCAACACAATTCACCAAATTGATATCCAAAAGAAAATCTGCCAAGCTGTATTTTCTCAGTGTTTCCAAGTTATTCCACCTTCCTCCTCCCTTTTCGGGTTTGTGCAGATGTGGGAGCTGCGTTCTGTCAAGCAGTTTGTCCTGCTAGATGATGGAAATCCACCTTTACATGATTCGTAGACCTTGGATAGAGGACTCTAAGGTCTTGAAAGAGAGAAAAATCTTAATCACAATCTGCTGCAGTTTCCTGTGGTGAATAATTCAGTGGAGATGCTGACGCTGATAGTTGAGATTAGACTCAGATTCAAGAGCCAGAGACCACTACAGCCATTCCTTTCAAACTCATGCATATATAGACCAATGATTCCATACTGAAACTGCATTAAACAGCTTATGAATCACCTCAATTTCGTGGCTCCTGTTCCCACCAGAGATCGCTGGCATTACAGAATAGACAGGCTATGTTTTACCTAAGAGGCAGAGCAGGCTCTCAGCAGCTCGGGGAGGCCAGCAGAGACCTCTGTTGGCCAGTCCTCAGCAAAGCAAGCACTTGCATGCCCAAATCCTTTCAGGGTTTTCAATACAGGACTCACTGTATTCTGTAACTCTTTGAGGTAACTTCTTACTGCTTTGTAAGTTAATTCTGAGAGGGAAGACTCAGAAGAAGAAGAGGTTCTGCAGAAGGACAGTGAACAGAGCTCAAAGGGATGGGAGCAAGAAGAGGTAGTGGGCCGTGTTGTACCAACGATTGTTCCAAGGCTGATGGTGGCTGAGGTAGGGGTTGGAGGAGGAATTAGTGGGATTCCTACAGGGACATTAAATGATTCCATGAAAAAATTAAGTCTGGATTAGCACCACCTGCTAAACAAAGCCTATCTGCACTTATGCCGAATCTTGAACCTGTCTAAGGAAGACAGTTCACTAATGGCCTTGAATATTCCAGTCTGGATTTCCTGCTGCTAATAAAACCTGCCTTAGGGCTGAGCATCTGAGGTTAATACTAGAGATCACCAAAGCCCTCCTCACCACATAAACACAGTAGTAAAAGCATACCTTGAAATCCCAGATGGTCATTGCTCCATCAATGCCCGTGGTGCAGAATTTACGACAATCTCGTTTGTCTATCTCATAAATAGACACTTGGCTGAAAGCAGAGAGTGAGAGCTGGTAACACAGACACCCATTCCACAGAGCCAAAAAGCTGGAAAACCTGGGTTGAATTCAACTCCTACTCTCTCCAAGGGAGACATGAGTATAACAGAGCTTATGTTAGATTTTGGGTACAATGCTTCAGAAAAATAAGCACAAAAATAGGATGCTGAAAGCTCTTTTACTGCTCTGTGGCTGCAGCCTGAACATTTTCCTTGGATAAAGGAATGGATAAATTGCTTCAGGAATAGCAGCATCCTCCAGGCTCACATATTTTTTTCAATGCAAGGATATTGTACTCAGTTAACCTGAACTGATCCTTGTGATGAATAAATACACCTGGAAATCACTTCTGCAATAGGAAGCTGCAATGGGAATTCCTGCTCCAGGTGAATTTTGCTAACTAGATTTTGCACAGTGCTACCAATGGCTCGTGAAGTAGCTACGTATTTGATAAGATAAGCTGTGTTGAAGTTCCAGAGCACATTAAACATGAGCAAACAGCAGTAGTATGCATGCCACGTTAATGATTAACTTCACCAGCTTCCATATAAATCCCAGGTACAGACAGCTGGTAGCAAAAGGCTAAAAGGGGATACCAGCTAAACCCGGATGGCATAGCTCTCATCAGTTTGCAGTACATCCTGGGAAACCAAAGTGATGAGGAAAGCATTCCTTCCCCTTGGAAGGGCAGGCAGGACACTCACGTTATACTGTTTTGGTGCAGTGTCTCCAGGGTCGTGTTACGATCTTCCGTAGTGGCTCTTTTATCCATGTTCCGGAAGCGTTCCATCGCAGAAATATTACGCTGGATGCTCTGTTTTGGAATGTCTAGTTTGGAAACGAAGGTCAGCAAGCCACGGTCATCACAGTTAAAGAGCATGGGGCAGCAGTCATGGCCCTGCAATCAAACAACATGAAAGCATGTCAGGAAACAAACACAATCACCGTTTCATTTGCTGCTGCTGTTAACTGCAGAAACGCAAAGACTGACGCTATGGAAGAGTTTGCTTATTGCTAAGTGATAGTAGTAACTTTGGGGTTTCTCCCTCTCCAAAACACTACAAAACTCTACAAGGAGAAGATAAAAGACACTTACAGCTGCCACCACACTGTTCTCGGAGACAAACGAGACGCTCAGGAGTGGAAGGAACTCTGTTTTCAGCTGCGAAACCCTGAACACAAGAACATTTGTTAAAGGACTTCATTGAAACCCCTCCTCTTTGGCTCCAACCAAAATTAGAGACCATTCCCACACAAGGATTATTGGAAAAGAAGGTCAGTGTAGCTCAGCTGTCCCAAAGTGACACCAGAAGGTTGAAATGTGTAATAGAATGTTTTAACCTAATGGAAGTGTCCTGGAAGATCTATACTAAACATGAAGTATTCCAGGTAAAGGCTGGAGTTATCTGGTGTTGTGTGTACACAGTGTTCAAAAAAGAATTAATACCTCCACAAAAGGTCCACATTAATGAAGCTATTAGTTTCATTGGTGGATAAAAACACTGAAGATTTAGTGCTTGACATCATCTTTTCAGGAGGAAAAAGCCTGTGTGTTAAATTAAGTCAACTTTTGTGATGTTCTAACAAATGAGGGAAGAATTCCAGTACGCTTTATACTCAAATGATGTCCCCAGCCAGGTACTTCTACAGCTGCAGCCATCAGAACCATAATTAAAACTGAAGCACAGCAATGCCAGATTGATCCACTAGAGATCTCTGCTACCAAAATGCATGAGCAACCTCTTCCTTCTTGGTTAGAAAGCCACAGACACTGAGAAGTTATGCAGATGAGGAGCAGAGGGAGGAATTACATTAGATTTAGATTAGACATTAGAAGGGAATTCTTTACTATGAGGTGGTGAAACACTGGCACAGCGTGCCCAGAGAAGCTGTGGCTGCCCCATCCCTGGCAGTGTTCAAGGCCAGGTTGGACACAGGGGCTTGGAGCAACCTGCTCTAGTGGAAGGTGTCCCTGCCTGTGGCAGGGGTTGGAGCTGGAGGAGCTTTAAGGTCCCTTCAACCCAAACTAGAGAATTGTTAATGAATGAATTGTTAATAAACTATTTTGTTGGATTGGAAGGTGTAAGTTGAAACCTTGCAGCAGCAGTGTCTTAAGGACAGTGGTTGGAGTTAACATTTCATGAAACAAACAACTCATTTTCCACATCCTGGTTGGGAACAGGGTCTTCGTTACAGAGTGAGCATGTTTCTGGATTCTCCTGAATCCATTTACAAGGAAATACTGTTTTTCCCCAATCTCTAAAGTGGAACATACTTTTCTTTCAAATGCTCCCACCCTGAGTAAACTGACTGCACCCTCACTGAAGAATTCTTACCAGAAATGTCAATTATATCATCTAAAATTCCAAGAGTCTGCCTTATTTTTACGTGTCTCAAAGAGACTCCTGGAATCAACAGTAATATTGTCACAACTGGGAAGAGCAGTCACAGCTTTCATTGTTGTAAGCACGGTACTCCACATACTCCACCCTTCTGTGTCAAACTGGCAAGAAGAACATACTTACATCATATTCTTTGAGGCATCAGCAACTGACACAGTGCTGTCATGACTGACCCAGGCTAAGCGGTTACCACTGGCAGAAAAACTGACACTGTGCACCCATCCACCACTTCCAGCACCCCCAAATTCTGACATCAGCTGCCCAAAAGGCATTTTGGAGCCCCAGGGTGTACTGGCTGGTTTTTCATCCACTTCCTTAATGTAAGCAGAAAACACCCTGCAAATGAAAAGATTTCAGTATGAACAAAGAGAGAAAAAGACCTCCTGGGAGCTTCATGTTCATTTTGTATTGGAAGCAAATAGATGCATTCTAATTCCACCAAAGTAACATACTATCCTCAAACAACAAGCCACTAGTGGCTGGGGAGCTTCAGTATGCAGAGAGAAAGCAACAGGACAAGGGCTGTAATGCATATAGGTTTCTGTTCTTGTGTCTCTCTCCTTTTCCAGAAGATGGCACAAGCACATACATTGTCATTGCATTTTCCACTGTGCTGAGATTTTCCTTTCATCCTTTTGAGGTCCTAAATAATTCTGAGAGTCAGTTCTTCAGTCAGAGAAAACCCACAATCAGTATGCAGAGAGAAAGCAACAGTACAAGGGCTGTAATGCATATAGGTTTCTGTTCTTGTGTCTCTCTCCTTTTCCAGAAGATGGCACAAGCACATACATTGTCATTGCATTTTCCACTGTGCTGAGATTTTCCTTTCATCCTTTTGAGGTCCTAAATAATTCTGAGAGTCAGTTCTTCAGTCAGAGAAAACCCACAAATTGCACTGTATAATTAGAAGCTGCTACAAACACCTACAAAATTACCCACTTTTCAAGAACATTCACTTTGTAGCCGGGTTTCAAAGAAAGAAAACTGATGTTCCAATCCCAGCACTACAGTTTTCAAGAGATGTTTAAATAGAAAAGCCTCCCCCTTCCATCAAATTCCTTCTGCATGATTCAGACATGCCACAATATGGTGTTCTTGACTGTTGCCATGGAAGTTACTGGGACGTCACAAACATAGGATAAGAGTCCATTGAGCAGAAGGAACAAGTGAGCCACGACATACTACTAACCAGAGAAATATGCCAGTAAAATGAAAACCTGTGATCAAATACTGGTTGCAGTCAAACAATATATATGTTTATAGGGAGTTTAAGGAAATGTTGCTCCCCCCTCCCTGTTATTTGAAATCTTTTACACATGTGGAGTATGCACTTCAAAAGGTCTCTGTATTCAGCTTATTCAAATAAAGCAGATCATTTGGAAGAAGAAGGGTTTAACTGCAGCTATATTAGGTAGAGATTTTCAGAGCATT
Organism: Nestor notabilis; assembly: GCF_000696875.1. Lineage (NCBI taxonomy): Eukaryota > Metazoa > Chordata > Aves > Psittaciformes > Psittacidae > Nestor > Nestor notabilis. The sequence goes on from NW_009918517.1 coordinate 8,474, forward strand.
AAGTGTGAATTTATACTGGGCTCTATCAGTTTAAATATAATCTAATGATAATCCTTCAACCAACTTAATTTTATAGAGACATCTAAAAGGACCTATCTCTTAATGTATGGAAATGGGACACGATGTTTAAAGCAACAGCTTTTAACACAAGGCAGAAAAATCCTTCCTATGTAGTGAAAGACGTTGAAGATAACTGTTACAAAAAAGAGTATTTTCCTTTACTGAAGTCTCCCTCCCTTTTAAACCCAAAATCAACTCAGCTTGAAGGCCCCAGCCTTCAAAGAACAGTGGGAAATGACTTTCACTCCCACAGCAGCATTGTTCCAGCAAGAATATAAAATTCACACCTATGTGGTGCTGGTAGCTAGATATGTATTTCTAAAGGCAAATGTAAGAGGAGCTCATCCAGGCCAGGCACCAAGGCAACTCTGCTGATACTGAGCAGCTTGGAGCCTCTTTGTACTCCATCCTTTACCCAAATGTCTCCCACTTTGCTGCTTATTAGTTGGCAGTGGCTCTGGCAGATCCATTTCATAATTCTCTTCAGAGCCACTTATCAGAGCAGATGCACACTTCAGGCCCAGATAGCTTCATTATCTTTACTAAATTACTGAACATTCCCTGGAACTGGAATTCTAGAGATCTGTATTCATCATTCACCAAAGAGAACATTCTTTCATGGGTCTGGGGAAGAAACAGAAACCTAGTACCAATCTCTACTACTGTTCTTTAATATTTCTATATGGATGTTTCCATGATAAAAGCAGCAAAATGATGAAATGAGTCATCCTAAACTACAATGTTAAGGAAGAGCAGAAAGTTTCCCAAATGTTTTAAATCAAGAGCTGGGGTTTTCTTTCAAAATACACCCCATTTTCAGAGAAGTAGGATGCAGGACAATGAGTTTTCTGATGGGAAACAAAAGACTAAATCAGTCTTTCTAGAGAATGCTCCTAGGAAATCAACTGAACAACACCTTGACTTCCTTATAAAACAAAAAAACCCAAATACACACACACAGCTCCCAAAGAAACCCAATCCACAGTGAACAGAAAATGATGCAAATCTAACTTCTCAACCAAAACAGGGAAGAGGAGGTATCAGGGATGCAATGTACACAACAAGCACCAAACAAAGCCTGGAGATGAAAGAGCTCAAGTCCAAAGTAACACATAGAGATCTATGTATCAGATGACCTAATGCTGAAGTCCTAAAATGCTTCGTGAACATGAAGAAGTTCCCATATGTGAAAAGCAGTTGCTTTGGAAGATGAATGAGTACATTTTACAACCCTTTTTTTTGTGAAAGGAAGTGAACATGTATAGTTTATCTCATTAAATCTGGAGCTACGGCAAGAAAGGAAGACAACTCTCCTCTTCTTCCCAGCTTCCATTTAACACCTCTCCTTACATAAAAAGGTATCAAAAGATAGAATTTAGATGCCTGGGTTTCATTCTGAAATATGGAATGTAATAGTCCCACCTCCCCCTCCCACTCCTTCTTAGTCATTTTTAGTACACACTTTGAAGCTTAAAAATTGCTCTATTACATAAAGAACTTAAGAAAAGAAGCTTTCATTAGAATTCATGGTACAAGTGATTAATTAAAAGCTGAATTCAAGTCAACCACTCTGCAGACACTTCTCATGCAGACTTCACTGCAGTGACCCCAGACACTCAGCACAGGGCAACGTGCAGGACCTATCCCCTCACTGTGTAACTTCACAACCAGTTTGGAAGACCACACCATCCAGCCCACATCCCAATCTGGTTTTACCCGCCTTGGAGTTTTTTAATGCTCTGTTTTGTTGTCCTGAGTTTCAGATGGATCAATTCCTTGACCACTTTGCTCAAGGTGAGCAATTCCTTGCTCGCCACACGGGTGCAAGAGTGTTAAGGCACAGGCAATGGGGAGAGAACAAGTGACTCAGGGAAGAGAAAGATGAGATCCTGCCTTTGGAAGAGCCATGTATACTGTGAGTTTTGGAACTGCACTGTTAGGATACTGCTTTTTAAACTCTAAGTAGCAATGCTAGTGTTTTACAAGATAGCACCTGCTAGCCTAATTTAAGCTAGACCTTAGCACTCAGTGCATGCACAGTAGTACTACTTCTGTGTACTGCTAGTAAAGACACCCACCAGATCATTGAGGCATGTCCCTCACCAGATACATGTTAGCAGTTCAAAGGCTGCAGTGGTAGCACCAAAGCCAAGGCTTCTCAAGCTGGATGTTTTCTTGTGGTAACAGCAACAGTATGCAATGAGCCATCTTCTATTCTGACAGCAAATGCAAGATCAGCATGCTCATGGTACTGACAACAGGAAACAGTAATCCAAAGTGATTTAGAGATGCTTTATTTCTCTCTCACCTGCACTTGAAGTCACAGGATCCTGCAGCCAGCAGAACATTATTTGGGTGCCAGTCCAGGCTCAGGACAGTGGAACGAATGGGCTTTTTAATGTGTTTGCTCACCCACCTGAATTAAGGAGAAAAATAAAAGAGAGATTTAAAATGAGGATGGAAATATTTTACCAGACTCCCCCAATTCCATGAAGTACTCCTCAAAAAGATCGCCCTTTGCCACTGACTACACACAGCAGTTTTGCAACCACACTTTCATGCCCCAAACTTTTGTATTCCCTTGTAGTCTGTGAACTTTATCTGGTTATCTTCATTCAGATTTTAAATACTATGAACAAACTCCCTCTTCACCTGTGTTTTATTCCCCTTGTAATTAATTTCTGTAATACATCAGACAGGATTCCATAGTGTGCATTTTGTGCAGTATTTGCCTGGTCCTTTACATCCTATGAATAAGAGCTCAGCTTTGCCTGTCACACTGAGCTAAGCAGCACTATTTTCTTTGCTCACTGAGCACCATTCCTCTCCAGCTCCTTCCAGTGAGTTTCACAGCCACCTCTCTTGCCTATTGACTTCTCTACTGTTTAATAATACAGTAACTATAAAATGCAGCAATAATAGGTGAACTGCCAATGGTATGACCAGCCCATAATCTGAACTACAGTGAAAAGTGGTCCTGATGTTGAATGCATCAATATCAGCCTAAATACGTCTCAGCAGATTTAATCTGTTTGAACTATTTACAAAACAGTAATGAAATCTGTTATTCACTTGATGGCCTTTGGGATGATGGTGCTATATCTTTCAATTTACTTCCATCAGGCAAAAGCAGTTTTAAGGATCACACTAAATGGTTTGTCTTCAACAGATAAGTTTTGATCCTTCTGCAGACAAGTGAGGCAGAGAAAATGTTAATAACTGAGTGCGTTGGAAAGCATAAAAGTCCAAAACAAGTATTTTGCAGGTGGTATTGTTGTTTACCACCTCCACATGGAAGACTGCACACCATGGGCACAGACACCTGTGGTTTAATGCACGTTTATGCAACCCAAGGTAACAGATCCTCAACATACTGATTTCACCTACAGATGATTTGGTAAATGCAGCTTTACATGTTCAGCTGCAGATGGAGATCCATTAAAGATCAGAAGCACTAAGTTCATATGCCAAAGAAGTGTGAAGGGTGGAAGTAGCTGTGATAGTCCTGTCTGAAGTCTGCAAACTGGGATACAAATATATGACAGAATACAGAACAGGTAGATGACAAGCTTGAATGTTTTCTAATAGACCACCCTGGAGATAAGTGACAGACTTGAGCAATTTAGTGACAAGAAATGCACCAAAATAGTATCTATGGAAGAAAGACATAAGTCAAGGTTCCCTCATTCATTCTGGAAAGAAGTGGGGGAGGAAATATCTCTCTTTTTTCAACCATACAGCTGTGGTAAAAAAATTTTGTTCTCTGGAGGAATTCTTGCACATATGTTTGTGTCAGCTGGAACACATCCACTCTAACATGTATAACCTGAAAATACACCAAGTCCAAGGCCTTTAGGTGCTATACCAGAGTAAAGAAGAGGAAACCTTTTCTCTAAGGTTGTCCTGGGTTCAGCTACAGCAGTCAATTTTCTCCTTCTTAGTAGCTGGTGCAGAGCTGTGTTTTTGACTTTCAGCCTGGGAACAACGCTGATAACACCGATGTTTTTAGTTGTTGCTCAGTAATGTTTACTCTGACCAAGGACTTTCTCAGTCTCATGCTCTGCCAGGGAGGAGGGGAAGCCGGGAGGAAGCAGAGCCAGGACACCTGACCCAAACTGGCCAAAGGGGTATTCCATACCACAGCACGTCATGCCCAGTATATAAACTGGGGAGAGTCACCCGGAAGGCCCA
>NW_009918517.1:12899-19547 GCF_000696875.1 Nestor notabilis
TCGGGTAGGGGGTGGGGGTGGGGGGGTAGTGAGCGAGCGGCTGCGTGGTTCCAAATTGCCAGCTGGGCTTGAACCACCACAAAGGTGTAAAAAACGAAAGAACTGATGAGGCCTATCCCTGACATTTCCTGAAGATTTTAGGGATTAATAAAATAATAACCCAGTTACCACCATTAAGCTCTATGCTTTAGCTTTCCTGTGATGATCTTAAAGGTAGAAATGGAAATCAACTCAAACAGCTCACCAGTCATTTTCAGATTCAAAGTAGCACACAGATATAAGTCGAGCTCCACTTCCCACAGCAAATTTGTTCTCCAAGGGAGACCACTTCACAAAGGTGGCTGCACGATTAATTCTCAGGATCACAAGGGTTGGTTTCCACACACCATCCTTCTGACTCCACACGTAGGCGTTCCGGTCGGCACCGCAAGTTACGATGCGATCACTTTTGGGAGCCCAGTCGATCCCTGCAAGTCAGAGGTCACATTAATAAACTTGTCCCTTTATACTGTTTGCTTTACAGTAAGTGAGAACAATCTCACCGCCTTCTACCACAGTTACTACTATTGTTAGTATTTCCCTTAGAATCATAGAATGGTTTGGAGTGGGAAGGACCTTAAGATCATCCAGTTCCAACCCCCTGCCACAGGCAGGGACACCTTCCACTAGAGCGGGTTGCTCCAAGCCCCTGTGTCCAACCTGGCCTTGAACACTGCCAGGGATGGAGCATTCACAACTTCCTTGGGCAACCCATTCCAGTGCCTCGCCACCCTTATAGTAAAGAACTTCCTCCTTATATCTAACCTGAATTTCCCCTGTTTCAGTTTAAACCTTTCACCTCTTGTCCTATCACTACAGTTCCTGATGAAGGTCCCTCTCCAGCATCCTTATAGCCCCCTTCACACACTGGAAGCTGCTCTGAGGTCTCCACGCAGCTTCTCTTCTCCAGGCTGAACAGCCCCAACTTTCTCAGCCTGTCTCCATACGGGAGGTGCTCCAGCCCCTGATCATCCTCGTGACCTCCTCTGGACTTGTTCCAACAGCTCCATGTCCTTCTTATGTTGAGGACACCAGACCTGCACACAGTACTCCTTCACTTATTCCCCAGGAACCATTCTAAGCTGTTGGGGATATCTGTTTTTCCCGCTAGCTTTCATCCAAATTGCAGAGCTCAAATTTCCAGATTCCACAGAGAATCTGCCTGCTGCCAGCTGGCCCACAGGTGGAGCTCTGCACTGGCAGAGACTAGCAAAGCACTGACTTCTGCAAGAGACCCATTTCAACGGCTGAAACCCAGCAATTCTAAACCAATGCACAAACCTCTAACAGACCTGTCTGCTTGCTGCCAGACTGCAGTCAGGATCTGAAAGTTGAGCTAGGAAGGGCATTCTTGATTAGAAGTTATCAAACTTTATATACTGATACAATCCTTACAGTTTTTCCATGCTTATTTAAGCTGTACCATGAGAAAGAAGCCAAGCAAAAATAACAATTTCAAAGAATAAACCAAAGCCTTTGGTAAGCCTGCAATTGCTTCTTTCCCCTCCAGTGCAATGAGGGATGTTCTCTACTGTAAAGTCTTATGGCAACATTATTCTTCATGTTCTCTTTGAGATGCAGAGTGCAAAACTCTCCTCCTCCAAAATTATACTTCAGTGGTTTTCCGTAACTCCATTCAGTATTAAAATCACTCCTTAAGCACACAAACGGAAAAGAAGGACAAAAGATACAGAAAGAATTTGTACTAATTTTACTATATTACTCATATATGGTCTACTTCAAATCAGGCTTATGCTTAAAATGCTCAATTTTGAAGCAGTTGGTAGTCTGAAACCATAGTTCCACGAGTCAATCTAGCACTGCTTTTGAAAGGGGGACCATCCTGCCTCTCTCTGCTCCTCTTGCCCACCACCTCCCTTATGCAGCACTGATGTTCTTCTGACCCAAGATCAGCTTTTTAGCTTGGAGGACAACTAACCCAACAAAAAGGGTGAATAATGCTCACACAGTCTCTGAATTAAGACACACAGGGCAAGACAAGGGACCTTGTCCCTCGTGATCATAAGCTGGAGTGGCAGCAGCTCAATCACTCCCATCAGAGGTAATGAGCAGATTGATGCGTCTATCTCCTGTGTGTAACCACAGTTTAAGTCTACTGTTTGCTACAACCAAAGCATTTGGTATTCCAAAGGTATATACTGAGCAGAAGAGCAGGGAGAGCTCTTTTCCCAAGTCATGAATATTTGGCTTCTAACACTAACAGGTACAAGTAAAATGCAGAGAGCTGTCTCTGGGGAACAGCATGTCACTTGTAAATTGAGCCCAAGTGACTCTTCACAAAAGAGCACGTAAACTTGTGCTCTTTGACAGCAAGAATCAGATAAATTGAATAAAGTTCCTGCAAAACCCTGTCAAGGCAGATACTTCTGCCCATTACTGAGTTGAGAACAGAATAAAGGATATTGCTGTTTTGAGCAAGTGCTTGCATTAATTACTTTCCTTTCCTTAGAGAATAAAGCCCTTATAAAAATATCACCATAAAAAAACCTCCAAACAAAACAGTAATATAAAAGGCTACCACAGGACAATCACATCTTAAAATTAACATCTTGTGACTCATCGTGGCAGTTGTTCTTATATTTTCATTGTGGATTTACACAATGGGGCTACAGTAAACTCTGCTCACTGATAGTCTGTCCTAAGCCCACGACTGACCACTTCAAGTCTTTATACAGTCCCTAAGAAGGATATTTATTGCTGTTGAAAACCACAGAGCAAAGCAATAGCTGTGCACTTGATGAAGTTCTAATACTAGCACTTGAAAGGAAGCAGCATGTATAGGGATTTTCTCCCTAACATTCATTGCATGCAGTCCAGAAAAAAATGCTGCAAAGCTCTCCAGAAGTGGGAATGCCAACCTACAAAAAGATCAATTTACTCAACACTTACAGACTTCCCATTTGTAAGTGTTCCCAGGATTTTGACTGAGGAAAACAGGGGATGGGCAAACTTAATGTCTGGTGCAGCACAATCTCCTCTTACCTGTGATGTGTCCATTGTGTTCCTTTAGCTCATGAGCCTTTACCCACTGGCTCCCGCTCTTCTTGTAGATGTGGACTTCATGATTATTAGGGCTAATGGCAATCTCTTGAAGAAGAAATAAAAGAATCCAATAGGACAGAAGGCTTTTTAATACCAAACACTTGGCAAGACTTTCCAATCTAAACCCTGTATTCTCAAATTGCAGAGCATTACATGGGTTTTATTAACTAAGGGCTGACATCCCTGGTCATAACACGATCATGAGTATACTGCACAGAATGACATCTGGAACATAATAGACCACAGCAGAGTAGAAAACTAGGTTACTAATAGAAAGGGTTGATTTGGGGTATGGAAATAGAGGGTCTAAGAGGGTAAGGGCCAGGTTACTCTCACAAGGTGAAAACCAAGAGGCAAGGCTTTCTGGAACACCAGCAGGACTAGATTTGCTCATATGCCAGAGTTCCAAAAATGGGCTTAGTAAAGCTCAGATTTAGCAGATGAGTGCTTTTTGGATCCAAAGTGGAACATTTAACATGTAGCACTATGTATGTGACCATACCTTCCCTAGACATGACCCAGAACATTAGGAGATCACAAAGAGAAAACAGCAATGGAAAATACAATGAAAGCTAATGTGTTACTTACGAGTCCGGTCTCTGTTCCACGCATGGCAGGTGATTGGCTCCAGTAAAAACTGATGTAGAGACATTCCGAGTTAAAGAGATTCCTGTGTCGTAAAAAGTGAAAAAGCTGAAAGGTGCAAAATTGAAAACAAAACAAAGCTTTTCCAAAGTAGATCATTATTAAACCAAAATCAGCCTTCCACATTCACCAAGGTTGTTTCAGCCCAGTATTACAATTTACTCACAGAAGATCACAACTTACTCAGTAGATCTGTTAAGGCCACTAAGGAGCTGCCTTTGTCATTCACCCCAATACTTCCAGTGGGATGAGGAATTTTAACTTTCTTGCTTACTATAGCTAATTGCAACTACCCTAAAAGTTGCATCCACTTGCTCCTTAGTGCATCCTCCCAAATGAGAGAGCAGGGTCTTGGGAAGTCTAAGAAACCTAGGAATTTTACTATGGAAATAGATTAAAAAAAATCATCATAATCCAGGGACACAGCTCAGTGAATTGATCCCAAATCCTGGTATGTACCAGGGCTCCCAGGCAGCATTACAACACCACCTTTTTCTTCTTTTCCAGGAGGTTAAATGGCGTGCCCAGAACATTGAGATATAACTGTAATCTGCTGCTGTACTGTTTGATACAGCCATTTCTATGTGTCCTAGGGAAAATTATTACAATTAGTAACTAGTTACTAATTTCTTCACATTAATTCTAGCACTGAACTGCTTTATAGCTCAGCATTCGCCCCCATGAGATTCAAATTCTAAAAGAACAAGCTGAACAATGTATTTTGATTTGTTTAAAAACCAAAACCTAGATACTTTATTTTTTCTTTAACTTCTGACTGCTGCAAGAGACATCTGCAATTCCAGCTGCACCTACCCACAGATAGAAAGTTGTTTAAAATATGAGACTGGGTTTTATGCCCTGTATTAACCAAAGGCAGCACAGATGGAAGATAACATTGTAAAAACCCAAGGTCACCTGTGCTAACTGAAAGGTGCATAGTTCAATATACATTACTTGGATTTGTCAACTCCTTCTGTGTATTCCACTAATTTTCACAGTAATTTATCCTTGGCTGATGGATCAAAGGCTTTTTACCCCTCTATATCCATCTAAAAAGAAATCTCTCTGTGATGTCACTCCAAGACATCCACACCCATTATAGCCTGAAATTACAACATACCCAAGTATGGCCATGTTAGCAGAGGGTGGAGACTTGAGGACAAGGTAGGAATTTGGAAGCAAACAGGAAATGAATGGCAGTCCAACAGAAACTTGGGAGTGAATGGAAGATGAGTACATTCTGATGGAGCTTAGCAATTACTATCATACCACTAGCTTAACACACACACTGAAAGTGCTGAATCCTGAATCCACACACTGAAAGTGCTGAATCCTGGAGCAGAGATCATGCAGTACCTCAGAAATGCAAATAACTGGAAAGACTTTTCCTTTTATCCTTTTTTTTTTTAAGGTCTCAAACACTGCTATTTTAAAGAAACAGAACTTCTGGTTACATTCCAAATGCATTTCAAATATAACCTTTAACTATATGAACTTTAAGTTTAGTTTGTGATTTTCATGGTTCTTTGAGCAATCATATTCTACCCATCAAGTGAAGCTCTTAAATATGTGCAGTCCAAAGCAAAATAATTAATTGTTTTTTATTAATGTGAAAATGTTGACACAGTCTGAGTTGCCTTTGCCCTCAGACAACCATCATTTGAGATTCCATGCGTTAATATAAGCAAAACCCAACTGCAAATTGCTTTTTCCACAACCTTGCTTTCGTCCATGCCAACATTCGGTAGCAGGACATTTCCATATACAGGAAAAGCTGAGGAGCTGCTCTACCAACAAGGAATGCTCAGCCTTTTCTACTCTTCGTGGAAGAAAATGTAAAAATATCCAATCTCCCCTCCCCAAGGAATGCAGCTATTTTGAAACACTTTCTAATACAACCCTGGTATTTTCTCCACAGCTTGGCACTGGTTATAAATGATGTGGTCCCATCCTAACCTTGAGTTCAGAGATTTTTACTAACCTAGATGCTGTTCCCAAAGGCAGCCTAGACAAGCGACATGATGCATTCCTTCCCATTGATTGGGTTTCCTGAGAACTGTAACTGTAGCAAGTGACTGCTTTCCATTTTGGAAAAGAACTCATTTCTGGCATCTGATAGTTGCTATTTACTTTGGGAAGATAAAGCTTAATGAAGCTTCCCAGTTATATTTATTCTTTACCAATACATAGACAAAAATCAAACTCACATTTCACTAGAGAAAAAGCAACTAGTTCTTTTTGATATAATTCCTATGTAGGAAACCCTTCAACGCCTCCCTGTCAGCAACCTCGGAATGTCAAACAGGGAAGATACTGTTATGATAACTTTGTTAACCAAGTACTTCACACAGCTACCTCTGACCCTTTTTTTCCTCAAATGCAAAGTAACTGTCCTTGAAATCAAACTTGCCCTATTCGATCAAATTCATAAAAAGGAGGGGAAGAAAAGGAAACTTGCACCTTTGTGCAGCAGTTCTTTCAGTATGAAATGGTCAAGGTTGGGAAGTACAGGACTCAGCTGCTGGTATCTCTCAATGGGGTGAGACATACGTGGTGTATGACCACTGCCGGACAAGCAACTAGCAAGGATGCAGACTCAGAAGTGGATACAGCATGAGTGCTGTCTAAAAGAGAAAGGGGTCTTTTAATCTTTGCCTATTTTCAGAGCACCTACATCACTTCCAAACACCTGGAAGTGCCTATAATTCAGGCCTGCCTCCTGCTGCTGTCATTCCCTTAAAGCCACTCCGGCAGCATTCCCAGGAGGGTAACTCCTCGCAGACAAGCCTCCTGACACAGGACACCATTACAAAGCCGGCCGGTGTGGGACGGATTGCGGGCTGCGGCCCTGCCCCACGCCGGTAACCCAGGTGCGGAGGCCTCGGCGGGGCATGAGGACGG
>NW_009918518.1:0-351 GCF_000696875.1 Nestor notabilis
GGCCTTGCTCCTCCGCCACCCCGCCCGGTAGGAAGCGCGGTTCCGCGGGCCGGGGTGCGAGGCCCGAGGGCGGGGGTTCTCGACAGGGTTCCCTAGGTCCCGCCCGGGAGGGCTAAAGGCTCGGGGAGAAGTGGGGGGAGCCTGCGGTTCAACAGCTGGGTGCACAGCCGGTGTCCGTGATGGGGATTCAGCTGCTGAGACAGTGGATGATCTCTGGTGATGGAGGACTGCCAGGAAGAGATGGGATCCACCTGGACAGGGCAGGAAACCATCTTTGCCCACAGGCTGGGGCACGGGGCTTTAAACTAGGAGTGATGAGGGAGGGGGAGAGGGGGAAGAGATGACCAGCAG
>NW_009918518.1:771-3033 GCF_000696875.1 Nestor notabilis
AGGGGGAAGAGATGACCAGCAGTTCAGAGAGCAGTAGTGGGACTGCCACAGCTTCTTTCTCTCCCTTGCTCCCAAAAGGCTATAGGAGGAAGGGTGACATTAGAGCAATGATATTAGGATATAATTCTACAATATTTAGATATTAGGAAAACATTCTTCGTTATGAGGGTGCTGAGGCACTGACACAGGGTGCCCAGAGAAGCTGTGGCTGGCCCATCCCAGGAAGTGTTCAAGGCCAGGTTGGATGGGGCTTGGAGCAACCTGGTCATGGGAGGGTGTTTAGACCTAGGTGGTCTTTAAAGTCCCTTTCAACCCACACCATTCTATCATTCTCTGATCAAGTGCAGAGGTTGTCGACCAGTTTTGTAAGCAAAGGGTGTAGGGTGACATGGGCACAAGACACATCAGAAACAACAAAACAGGGTGTAAAGGGCCCCACCTGCAGTGCATGCGCATACATGCTGAGAGGATGGCACTGGGAGAAGCTCTTGTACCCTTTGTAGGCAACCAGCTTTGTTCCATGTTCTTTGCACCCTCCCTTCAAGGTATTTATACACATTAATGAGATCCCCCCGAGCCTTCTCAAGGCTGAACAGTCTCAGGTCTCTCAGACTTTCCTTATAGGAGAGATGCTCTAGTCCCTTGATCATCTTTGTGGTCCTTTGCAGGACGGTCTACAGTATGTTCATGTCTCTCTTGTACTGACAAACGCAGAACTGGACACAGTAGTCCAGGCATGGCCTCACCAGAGCTGAATAAAGGGGAAGGATCTCCCATCCTGCTGGCAATGCTTTCCATAATGCAGAGGATACTATTAGCTGCCTTTGCTGAAACAGCACATTGCGGGCTCGTGTTCAACCTGGTATCTACCTCAGGTCTTTTTCTGATAAGGTACTTTCCAGCTGGGTGGCTGCAGCACATGCTGGTGCATGGGGTTGTTTCTCCCTGGGTGAAGGACTTCTCCTTGTTGAACACCATGAGTTTCTGTCAGCCCGTTTCTCCAGCCTGTTGAGGTCCCTCTGGATGGCAGCATGACCCTCTGGCCTATCAGCCACTCAGTTTAGTGTCATCTTCAGACTTGCTGGGGGTAGACTCTGCCCCATCATCCAGATCATTAAAGATGTTGAACAAGCCTGGACCTAGTATTGATCCCTGGGGTTTACCTCTAGTTACTGCAACTATTAACCCTGCAGAAGAGGAAGCTCAGGGGTCTCTTATCAATGTGTATAAACTCCTGGTGAGGGCGGTAAGGAAGATATAGTCAGACTCTTCTCAGTGGTATCCAGTGGCAAGACAGAGGCAGTGGACACAAATTGAAATATAGTAAATTCTGTTTAAACATACTATTTTTAATCTTTTTCTTTTTTTTTTTTTTTTTTTTTTTTTTTTTTTTTTTTTTTTTTTTTTTTTTTTTTTTTTTTTTTTTTTTTTTTTTTTTTTTTTTTTTTTTTTTTTTTTTTTTTTTTTTTTTTTTTTTTTTTTTTTTTTTTTTTTTTTTTTTTTTTTTTTTTTTTTTTTTTTTTTTTTTTTTTTAATGCTTTGAGGGTAGTCAGATACTAGAACAGGTTGCCCAGAGAAGCTATAGAGTCTCCATCCTCAGAGATACTCAAAACGTGTCTGGTCATGGCCTTTAGCAATCTGCTGCTTTTGACACTTCCGTGGGGAGGGACTAGCTGATCTCCAGAGGTGCCTTCCAACTTCTGTGATACTGTGATTCTGTGGCACTCAGCAGTTTTCATGCCCAAAGTAAATTGCCACAATGAATAAACAAGAAAGGGAGAAATAAAACAGCCAGTATGAGTTCAACACTGCGTGAGTACAATCAATATTCATCAAATAGAAAAAGCAAAAAAATCAATAAGGTAAAAATTAAAGAGTAAAAGAAAAAGAAATCTTCTCTTTTGATAAAGAGGCACAACTGATCTCCACTGCTGCAGATCATGGAGTCTTTCTCATTCCGTGCTTGCTTTCAGCTGACGGATCCACATGTACAGTAGGGAGAGTTAAGGCTGCAGGGACAATTGTTTCATAGTTGTTAGGTGAGTTGCTTTCAAAATCTGACATTGTTTCCATATGGTGACTTTCCTTTTATGCATATAACATGCACCTGACATATATATAAAAATATATATCTATATATACACACACACATATACATATGTACATATAGATACATTCCCTCCTGGAAAATGTAAATATGTCCTCAGGGCTGAACAATAGATATTGATAAATTGCCATTGCTCTCTCTGGGAGACCAAACAT
>NW_009918518.1:3504-25340 GCF_000696875.1 Nestor notabilis
CAGCCTGTCTTCATAGGGCGGGTGCTCCAGCCCCTGTATCATCCTCATGGCCTCCTCTGGACTTGCTCCAACACCTCTATGTCTTTTTTATGTTGAAGACACATGGTACACTCCAGTCCTCTCCCTTCCCCACCACTCAGCTGGAGAGTGTTGTAACTTGTACAAGGACGTCGACCTAAGTTTAAGGAAACACACACAGCTCCATTCTGTACGACATCATGGTCCTGCAGGCAGCTGAAAGGTCCTCACACATGTGGACAGAGGGAGCTCTACACCACTAACCATCTCTGTACCCTGCCATGGTCCTGGAGGCAGCTGGAAGGGCATCAGAGCCATTGACAAAGGAAGCACCACACTACCCCATTTCTGTGTGAAACTTCTCTGTGTCTAACCTCCTTACCAACATGAAAGTGAAAACTGGAATTCACCTTGTGAAGAAGACAAGACCTGAACTTCACCAGCACACAGGTAGGAGCTGGAGGTGGTATGTAGTGGGAGGAGTTGGAGCTTGGTTTTGAGTGTCCCGCCCATCCTGTATTTCATCTCTGAGAAGCTTGCTGCACTCCCACCGCTCAACTCATGTCAAGGAGAGAGGGTACATCCCCCGCTTTCACAGGGAAACTGTCTCTGTCCCTCACTCCAACACCCACATTAAAGCAGTTCTCACAGTCTTTTCACTGAGAAATCCTTGGTGCTGGAAAACGCTGCATTTGTTGTTGACTGAAAGCTGGTCACAGCGCCAGAACTGCGCCTTATCCTGTCTCTGTGTGCTCTCTGCCCAAGTATACCATAAGCTACTAAAATACTTTGGCTTGCTCATGATCTTTAAAGATATCCTCACAGTGACATCTATGTTTCATAAGGAAGGTTTCTGTTTCCCCTGAGCAAGCACCTCCTCCTTGTGTGTGTCAGAATTGTCCCTGGATAGTCCCTGCCCTGTAGCCACCTGGCATTTCTAAGCCTGCGTAACACTTTCCAGAAAGCAGGGCCCACAGTGCCCCAGGCACAAGAGGTTTTGCAGAGATAGGGATGGGAAAAGGAAGAAAAGGAAGAGAGAGTAGTAAGAGAATAATGCAAGGAGCAAAATTAGGAACCAGAGCTTGGAGGAGCAGCAGTTGCGCAAAGACAGAAGCAAGGGAAGAAGGACTCCACTGGGTGCAGCCCTTCAAGAACAGAATGCTCTAACGTGGTTCCTCCATGGGGTCAGAAGTCCTGCAGCAAACCTGCTCCAGCATGGGCTCCTCTCTCCATGGATCCTGCTTGGAGCCTGCTTCAACACGGGCTTCCCACAGGGCCAGACTCCTTCAGACATCCGTCTGCTCCAGAGTCGGGTCCTCCATGGGCTGCAGGTGGACATTTGCTCCACCACGGACCTCCATGGGCTACGGAGTACAGCATCACTCACCATGGTCTGCACCACTGGCTGCAGGGGAATGTCTGCTCCAGCACCTGGAGCACCTCCTGCCCTCCTACTTCACTGACCTGGGTGTCTGCAGAGCTGTTGCTCTCACATATTCTCACTCGTCTCTTCTGACTGCTATTGTGCAGAAGTTTTTCTCCCTTAAATATTTTATCCCAGAGATGGTACCACTATTACTGATGAGCTAAGCCTTGGCCAGTAGTGGGTCCATCATGAAGCCATCTGGCACTGGCTGTGTTGGACACGGGGAACGCTTTTAGCAGCTTCTCACAGAAGCTACTCCTTTATCCCCCTCACTACCAAAACCTTGCCATGCCAACCCAATACTAAGGGACATAAAGATCCCTAACTGTTATTAGGTAACTCCCTATTCATTTCATGTCCAGGAAATAGATGAAAAAAAACCATGTTAATTCTGCTGTAGTATTAATCATTGCCACAACATATCCTGTCAAAGATAATAAAGTTATGGTCCTGCAGTTTCACAGGCTGCAGGTGAAGTTGTCTTCTATTCTCACGTGATGCTGAAGACAAGTATTTTGCCTTATTGTAGAAAGCAGTCTCAGGACCTTGGATATTCCAGATAGTTTATATAAATTGCCAAAGTACAAAAGTCAGAAAATGTACAATTAAGGTTATGCAATGTGACTATTTCCTCAACAGCATCTGTTTTCCTTTCACACATCAGTATGTTTTGTGAAAACACTGAAGAAGACCTACGGTGCTAGTTCTCCTGCATTTCTGATGCTGAAAATAGCTTGATACCATATCGCAGTGAAATGAGATGCTGTAGCTAAATGGTTAAGGGAATTTGCAATAAATTCAGCAATGTCAATCTGCGTCTCTCTCTGTATGAGTTGTTACGAATTTTTGCTTCTTTTTCCCTAACTGAACAAGCTAAGAGAATCTTTCTTCTTCATTTGAGCTGGGCAATCAGAGGACTGAATTTTCTGCTAGCCGCATTGTTCTTTAATGTGCCAGTGGCTACTGAAATTGGAAATCTTATACACCATAACACAGTAGGCCATACAGCCTGGGGTCAACCACTATGAGTCTGTGTATTGATTTTATTACCATACTGTCTTGAAGAGATGGCCTTATATCTCTTAGCTACCAAGGACTTCAGGTGATAATGACTGGAAATTTGTGGGTTTCTTACTAAAAGTTTGTCGCACTCAGAATGTCTTTTTGCATTTAATTGATATTTTGTCAAATTTCTCCCGTCAAATAGTGTTGATTTGTCTTATGGAATTGGCTACTGAGGCACTTGCAAACATAAAAATAAAGTGTCTGGTGATATCTTCATTACTCTATGTGTGTTGAGAGCTCTGGTTAAATGCATCATAGATATCAGTGAAAATTTCTTTGGTCTATCTATACAGATAAATAAAATAAGGCCAGAGACCATTGTTTGTCCCAAGGGCCAAATAGGATAAATTTATTTCATTCACACTACATAGTCCTAGGGCCTAAGGATACTTAGGGGTGTCCTCTGGTCCCTATAACTTTCTGGGGTTTTGCTTTTAATTATTATTTTTATTTTTCATTTCTATTTTGCCTTGTAGAGTGTGAGATGACATGAAGACTATTATTTACCAGAGTGATGTTTTCACAGCATGAAGCTGGGGGCATGTGTTGCATAGAGTGTCTTGGGGCATGAGGAGTGTTTGAGGATTCAGTGCTAACTGCTTGCAAAGTTAAGAGTGTGTAGGGTGGGGGACACCCAAACCACCGCATTCTTCTCCAAGTGGCCTTTTGGGAATGATCCTGGCACATGTTTTCCCCTGAACCATGCCCAGGCATTGTCTTGAAGAACTCTAACTGGGACAGGCAAAAACTCTGCCAGGGAGTGTGCTAACAATTATGCACTACAGAAGACTAGCGGTCCCAGCCATTACTGAAATTCATTGCCTGGCACTTTTTCTATTTAACAGCATAGATATAATTTGTATTGTAAAGAATTTCTTTCAGAAATATTATGGGGCTAGGTTATAAAGAATTCTCTTACCTCTAACTCTTCCCAGTCTCCCACAGACTGAGTATGAAGCTTTCTAATTTTTGTACTGTTTTCTACAACACAGGACCATGTCAGCATTACCACCAGCTCAAACCAGTAGTGTACTTGCTCTTTGCTAATGGCTATTATTATGTCGGCCTTCCCTCCCTTGAACAATTCAACTGTCCTTGCTGTTTGGAGGCATTTCTCCAGATCTGCCTCCCTCAAGGATGCCTCCTGCAAACTGGACTCTTTTGTCTCAGAGACAATCCTAAGTTCAATTATGGAATCTTTAATGTCTATAAAATTACACATATTGTTTTCAGTTCTGAATATGTGTTTATTCAGATTTTCAAATTTCTGGGTAAAATTAAATCAAACAGTAAAGCAAAGCAAAAATATCTCTGTAATTCTCTGTCTTTTCTAGTCTTGGTATAACTTTTCATACTGAAAACAAGATAACTAGACTGCTTGTATCTTTTATTGTAAGTAAAGGTCTTCATAGGATGGATAGATGGTATAGAAAGGTTTACTATAACCAGAAAATACATTTTCCATTTACTAATTCTAATGATGAGAGACAAAAAGCTGAATGCATTTTGCAAGAAATGCAGAATTGATAATTGTTACAACTGTAGTGCAATAGTGCCTTTATCTACTGATAAAAGATCAATGAAGACTTAAGTAAATACGGTTTTCCACTTTGGCATACAAATATATACTGATTTAAATAACTGACTGTTGGAATACTTACAGTGCAAGTATGCTTATAAAAAGAGTATGTAAAACATTTATGAGGGATGGTTTCTCTGAAGGTGAAGTATAGTAGTTATTGATGATATGACCTCTTTTATAAAATAAGAGTATGAACTCGGAAGGACATACATGTAAAATTAGGTTTATAGTATTGAATTTTTTTCTGTTCTACATTTATATGTCTTGACATCTATTATTTCTCCATTAAATAGTTCTGTTACCTCAATAAGAGGGGAAAATCTGCAGATATCTGCATAGGTAATAAGAACGAAATGCAGAGGTTGGACCCTGTAAATAAATAACCATGCTGTGATCTAAGGCAGAAAGTTGATTCAGTAAGAAATTGATTAGTCAATATTTCTGTAGTCTCATTCTGTCTGGAGTTACCAAAAATCTTGCTCAGCTGCTGCATGCCTCAGGCATTACTGACAACAGCAATGTCATTCTCATCTCTCTTGTTTTTCTACAGGTAGGATAGTTTAAAAAAACAACTTCAATTTCACATTTTTCCCATGGATTTTTTCTATTTCTCTCTTCTGTTTTTGCTGAGTTATGTTTTTGTTTGCCCATTTAAAAAGATGAGAAAAATTATTATTTTTCTTAAAACTGCAAAAAACTTTCTGGCGCTTTTTACTTGCCTTGTTATTACAGAGCCCTGGGGAAACTCTAAGGCTAATTTTTGACCATGACAACACAAATCCTGCTTTTTACTGTAATAAAGCCTGAGATTATCTTAGAAACACATGACTCTGGGGATTTAGTCTTTAAGACTAAGCACTGATTATTACTAAAACTCCAGATAAAAACAATCCTGCTGATTTGGAATCAACCCTGCCCTTCTAGAGCTACAGAAATAACCCTAGCAAGCTGACTATTAGTTTGTAGGAATTATTATGGTTTTCCATATATAGAATTATTTAGCCTATCTTTAGAAATGTCTTCATCTTCATGAAAGAAACTGCAATTAGTATTTCAGAAAACTTCATAGTTAAGCCCCCTTGCTTGCCTACCCACACTAATGGTGGTTTCCTTATGCTCTATGGTCTCTTTATGTTTCACTGTCTCATTCTAAGCATTACATGTCAGGCTTTTCTGTTTCAGCATATTCCAGTACCTTGACCACCAGGGAGGCTGAGCCTGAGAAACAGCTAAATGTGCATCCTTCTGATGTCGAAAGTAAATGGGAGCAGTCTTGCCTTGTTTACTCTTAACAAGTCTTGACAGTATCCCTTTGTTAAAAGTCAAGGTTTTCTTAGTAAATGTGTTTGGGAAAAACTTGTTTTGACTGACAACAGCGACAATACCCCTAAGGGATTGTGCATTGCACTGTAATGGAACTATTGCCTTCTTTTTGCATAGAGCAGGAGTAGTGTGTGTTGAAACACCTGGGTGGATGTTCCTTTCTTTCCAAATTACTTTTGTTGTTTGTTTGGTTTTTTTTTTTTTTTTTTTTTTTTCTCTTCTGACCATCCCAGTTTCTAGGAAGCAGGAAGGCTGTTAGAACTTGCTTTGGAAATATTGCTGTGAGATGCTAAAAACAGTGAAATTGAGGTAGTTCTGTCACCTGTACATTTGGTATTTTTTCTCCTTAAATCAGAGCAAAATTCCTACTGGTGCAGGTTTACCTTTTGCAATATACATTAGCCACTTGCTTATTCTTGCAATGTATTGAATCAATACATCATCATCAAAGGTGACAGCTGTGTGAAGCTGTCACAGTAAATATAGCAATGATTTTATTATTGCCTCTGTTGTTAGAATGTGTTCAGGGCTGCAACATCCCTACTTCTGAAAAGATGTCGAACATGAACTGTCTTACGACTGATAAAACACTGCACACAGCATATGTATGTGGATTTGTTACATGTATATTCTGCACAGACGTATTTATAGTAACATGCTGTAATTATGGTGAAAATTCTGTCAGTATATCCAGCATAAACATCATTTTCAGGATTTATTACACAGCTATAAGGTTAGATCCCAGATAGAATTTGGCAAATGAGGCCTCAGCCTGGGTAGCAAATTCTTCTACAAATTTCTTTTTCAAAGAATTGCTTCATAATGTATACAAACACAAGCAGAAACATATGTTTGTGAAGTTTTTATTTGTGCTAGTGTAATTACAAACCAGAACAGGTTTAAGAAGTAGTAGCTATATCATGGCAGGACAGTTCAGCCTTGCTTTTCACTGAGATGAGCTAGCTAAAACCTGCTCTCACTGAAGGGCAGATGAGCTCTATAGTGTTCCCCTAAATTCATGTTTTCCCATGTACTTTGAGGGAGAGGAAGATTTAATCTACTTGGAAGGACATCTTTAAACCCATTGCTTGGTTCAGCACAAGATGTGTATACATTTGGAGAGGAAAAAGTACCCAGATGCTCTCAGACTCTTCAGGCATGGTTTGAGAGGCTACTCAGAACCAGAAGCCCTTGATGTAATGTTGCGTACAAGAAGCTTGTCCAATTGCAGAGCCAATGAAAGAAATTACCAAATTATCTCTTTAGGGACAGACAAAATCATCGCACGGTCACAACAGGAAGTCCAAATAAACAAGTTCTGCTTCCATCCAACTTTGATGCTGGTGTTATCCACAGCAACCTCCCTTCAGCTCTTTCCATACTCATCTCAGACTGCCCCTGCTCGTTGCTCCAGTACAAGGTTGTAGGGCTACTTGATGATGGTTTTATTCTCACTTATTTTTCTCAGTTGCAGAGTTAGGCAGATAGATGATTTTGGGGATTATTCACCAGATTAAAAAAAAAAAAAAAAAAGCTGCAATTAAATTACACAAAAATGACCCATCTCATCTGAATACAGTATGGGGAAAATTTCTATTTCACCTAAAATAAAGGTAGATTAATCAAGGTTATGATGACAGAAAGACATGGACCTGTTAGAATGGGTCAAGAGAAAGGCTACAAAAATGTCTACAGGGCTCGACCACCTCTTCTATGAGGAAAGGCTGAGAGAGTTGGGGTTGTTCAGCCTAGATAAGGGATTCCTTATTGTGGCCTTTCAATATTTAAAGGGGGCTTATAAGAAAGATAGAAAAGGACTTTTACCATGGCTTGTAGCAACAGGACAAGGGGGAACAATTTTAGACTGAAAGAGGGTAGGTTTAGATTGGACACAGGAAGAAATTCATTACTATGAGAGTGGTGAGACAGTGTAACAGGTTGCTCCATTCATGGGATTGGTGAAAATTAAGTTGGATGGGGCTCTGAGCAATCTAATCTAGTGAAAGATGTGCCTTTACATGGCAGGGGAGTTGGAATAGGTAATCTTCAGAGATCCCTTGCAGCCCAAACTATTCTATGATTCTAAAATGATGAAAATCACAATTTTCATTTTGAAATGGTGAAAATGAAAGATTTTGCTAGTTGAATCTGTTAAAAAAAACCAAACCAACAACCGATGTTAATACATATTGAAGAATCATATCAGGTTCCTCAAATTTCTTTGTTTCAGCAAGGAGAAAAGAGTCCCACCTAAAGCATTTTGGTGAAATAAATTACTCCATGTTCCTACTTAGCACAGCTGAAGTTTGAATCCAAAAAGTTTTAACCCTGTATAAATTTTATTGTTAATGTAGATAAAAAAGTCTGAAAATGAAAAAGGCAATGGAAATGTGTCAAAAAAAGATAACGTAAAGCTATAAGTGGCTATTGTCAGGCTGATTAAACATACTGTCAAGATTTTTATACTCTTTACATACAATTATCTACACAGAGAGAAGCATCATATCAGAGAGGTCATATTTTAAACTGGAGTGGTATGTAAACAAGTGCCTTTGGGGTTGACATGTTGTTGTTGCTTTTGGTACTGATGAGAACTGGTGGTTTACTAAGTGATAATCCAGTAATCCAATAGCATCTGGGGTTTTGTGGAATATCTATATGATATTCAAACTCTAGAGGATAACACAAAAATCTTCTAATTTTTTTAAGCATAGGTATATGTATACACACTCAAAAAGATAAAATAAAAGCAGCTCACAAACCAGCCTTCATATAACCACATTGTATATTAAGGTAACAATAACAATATTTTAAGATTCAAAGTGTGGATTTTATAGTTTCCATCATGCCATCTAATGCACTGAAAGACTCTCTTCATTAAGGTTTAATTGTAAAGAAGGTGTGGAAGGCACTGATCTCCACTTGTATTACAAGATTTTTTGAACGGATGGTTTTCCTGTCATATAGCATGAGAAATCTAGAAGGACTTTAACTAAAAGCAACACCACAAGTTTGCTCTGATTAGCTCAAGAAGAACAAAGCACAGCTATGTTCTTGAGATAATAAAAGTTGCTAGTGTTTTACTTTGAAACTGTAGCCAAGAATGAAACCACAAACACACCCACATTATTTATTATCTATACAATATAGATGTTTGTAGGGGATAATTCATGGTGATTAATTTCCATATTCCAAATTAGGATCTTGAGATCTGGAATATTAATTTATGCAGTCTTTATGAGCTGAGAAGGGGTAAACTATCCTGACACTGAAAGCTGACCTTTCAGTTATTTTCATCAAATCTGAACCATCAATTTGTCAGCCATGGTATGTGAACCCGTTCACTTCTATCTACACTAAGGTGCAGCAAGCCTTCACTTTGGAAAAATGAAAGTGAATAAAGGTCACCAGATCTCTTTATCTGATTGTAGCCAAGAAAATTGCTGAAAGCAAGCAAGTATGCTGCAGGCACATTGGTGATTTTTCACAATGCCATTGAGTAGAACCTTGAAATTTGGTGCAGTCATAGATCATGGACCTGAATGCACACATACATATACACACACATAAAGTAAAAAAAAAAAAAGAAAAAGAAGGAAGAAGAAGCTTCAGATTTCAGTGAGAATATTCCTGCACAGGGCAGTCAACAACTAAGGATTTTTGGTTTATAACCTCACTCTAGTCTTGCTTTACTATTATACATTTATTTGTCTATTCTTGAGCAATACAAAGACACCAATTGAAAAGCTCTAGGTACCCATAAAATTAATTAGATTTACAATTCCAAACGATGGCCACCAAACAGCATAGGAATAATCCCATAGAGAGAACAAATTAACTCAGCTAGTCAATAAATCAGAACAACAGAGAACTGTGTTTTCTTTTTCACCTCCAAGAAGTAGAATCTGAACTTGCCCAAATGCTTTATCAAATAAATGACTCTTCTAGGATGCTCAGTCATGATGTGTCCTGGGAGGGGATGAGGTGTTTTGGAGGGGTTTTTTTTGTTTGGTTGATTAGTTTTGGGTTTTTTATTCCCCCTAAAGAGAATAATTAAACACATCTCTATTTTTTGTGCATGTTATATGTCCCAGTGGGTATGGCATTGTCAGCTATCAAGATTGAAAGTTCTCTGATGTCATACTTCTATTTATCACGTTCCAGCCAAAAAAATAGCCATATATTTATTAATTGATTGAGTACTTATTAAAAAATTACGGCTGTGCTAATGTTACCTGTTAGCCTGTACAAGACAATGGGTGATGAGTAATAGCATATGCAACTAGGAATGAATAACCAAAGGCTAATATTCTTGTGGCAAAGCACAGTGCAAAATATTTTTTTCTCACTATTTTATAATTAGTTCTTATCATAGCACCATATAAGCTCTTGAGTGAAGGGATCATCATTTGCTTTATTCACTTAAGAAACAGGGCCCTGGTCTGATTTACCGCTAGATACTAACAGCGTATATGATTTTAGGATCTGATTTAGGATCTAAATGTCCTATAGCTTTTTAAAGTATAATGTCCCCTTGATGTTGTCCCTCTCATTTCCTTCTATTTACCCCAGAGTAGATGGCAAGGCACAGATACCTGCAGAATGTAATTCAGTCTTAATATGTGTCCAAATACTGGGATTTTGGTCAATTACTATTTTACACTAGGTGCTGGCAGTTAGAGAGAGGAGTCTTGGTTTTCTTAATATAAATGTTACTACCAATAAGAAAAAGTATAATACATGCCACAGAAAGCAATGTCACCAGCTTATCATTTTTCATGGTGGGTTAAGACCTGGTGGAATTACTTTGTCTACTCATAATTTGTAAAATGAACATTTAAAAATAAAGGATTGATGTATAAGGTAAAAGTACCTCTTCACTAACCTTTGGCCTTTCTCTTCAATTTAAAACAATTGTAGCCAATTTGAGACAAAATTCACCAAGGTTAATAACAAAAAGTAATAGTCAACGCTGAACACTGCATCTGTCTGCATGGGTGGACTGCTATCCAACTGCATCTTGAATACGATTAAAAATATAATTTGACTTTGAAATCCAAATGTATCTAGCACCTTCCTCCCTAGAGGACCAAACCAGATGTGCCTTGTTTTTAACCTGCTGGCAGCTAAACATAATTTCCTAGGTAGACATCCATAGAAATCCTGTAATATCTTAAAAAGTAAATTTCATCATGGCAAACACAGATCTAAAGCATTAGACCAATGAAATTTTAAACCCCATCTCATAAAGTTATATTTCACAAAAGTGGAAAGCAGGTTTTATTCCTTTTTGCTGCAAATTTTGCGAACATATGGTGTAATGTGGAAACATGGATAGTCAGAACAGTTAGCAGTTGCTGTGGTACTGCTGGCTTATTTCCACTTTACAAATTCATACGAAGCTAAAATATCACGCTGGTGACATATGCTTACCGGCTCTCCATTTACTGCCTGCAGCTATGGGCTCTTGTATTCTAATGGTAATTCTACAATCTGTTCACTGACAGCTCAGGGGGCCAGATGATATGCACACTACTGACAGGGACATCACTTTCATGAAACATTTACTTCTCTGCACCTGAATATTGGAGTAATCATATAGAGAGGCGACACACCATGAAATAGAGTTAGACTGAAGATTCTGAGAAGAAAATAGCAGACTGTCACTCAAAATAAAGTTCATTTTATACCCAGCAGAGCTAGGTTAAAAGACATTTCCATACACTGAAAGTGCTTTCCATTTTAAAGCTGCAGTTTAAAAGAAAAATGTTTTCCCCATATTTTTCTTCAGTGGCTCAAGTGGTAATTGCACTCCAAGACTTGCATTTGAGAAAGCTTGTACTTTCTTGTCCTGTGCTATTTGAATGAAGTCGGAATTACAGTGGGTAGATGGGCACTGAAAATTCAACCCTGCCACATTATCAAAAACACCGTTAAACTACTTCTGAGTAACTTCTTTGTATTTTCTTGTGCTGCCCTGCAAGGTTGACTGTAAGGTTTTGAACACTCAAAGGTTGTTTGCACAAAGTCATCCCTCAAATCGTATCTCTGCACCTTACAGGGGCAACAGCACAGGTGCAGCTGATCTTTAGGCAGTGGATCACTGCCCAGTGGAGTGTATGGCCAGGGTGGATTAGGTGTCTGGTGCTGGGGAGTTACACCCATTAGCAGCCAAAGGACTCACTGTAGGATAAGGATCAGCTGCTCAGAGCAAGAACTGCTGAAATCTTCCTAAGCAGGCATAGGCAAGGTTGACAATAAGCACATTCAGGTGAGAGCTGGTAAAATGCATAACGCATTGCTTAACTGCTATATTTTATGGAAAAGGGTAATGACAAATTCCAAGGCAAAAGGTTAATGTAATTAAGAAAAATTTGAGAAAAGGCCTAATAGTTTTCTGAACCTTTGTCGTTCCCACCAGAAGACAACAACCAATTATCTTTAATTAGGAAAGAGTAATTGAGCAGCAGAATAAAAGAAAGATTATTCCTTTGCTGACATAGACAGGGCAAGGATAAAGCTATGAGGTGTAAGCCAGCAGTTGGTAAGCATGAAAACCATCTTATCATCACTCACACTACCTGTGAATGGAAAAGTATCACTGACATTAATATAATTTCCATGTTCTGGTCATTGTAAAAGTAATTATGGACAGAGAGATTGTCAGCCATAGCCCTGGAGAAGAAACTTAAACATTACTAGGCAGATGGGGGTAAAGTTAAAAGCTGGACTGGAAGGCACAGAATGAAATATTATCTGGAAAGAAAAACAACCATGTGAGAAAGAAAAGGATATTTTGAAATCTTTCCACATTAATGTACCACTGAACATGAAACATCACACAGACTTAGAAGGGAAATTCATGGAAAGAAAATGGAGGTTGCTGAGAAGTAGAGCTTGCAATTGCCACCAGTAGTGATCAAGAATCTTCAGTCAGTCATTTGTGATGGTCCATTGAAAATTTGATTTTTGCTGCAGTGAGGAAAACTGCCTTGATTATACCATGTTGGAATTATCATATGCTAGAACAGTGAAATCTGGTCAGACACCATCATTACAATGTCTTAGCATGTAATTAATACAAATTTTCATAGCTACTTCTCTGATATACTGAAAGCCACTCCCGTGGTTATTTCAACCCCTTTCCAAATTCCGATTCTCTATGTATTCTCAGTAGATATATTGCATAAAGCATAGCTGATGTCGTTATGTCAAGTTATAAACATTTTGTTCCATAATACCTCATGTTCTTAAAGATTTTTCTCATAATATACTCTTGCTGTGATTGGGGAAAAGCTACCGTTCTTTTCTTTCTCTTAGGTGATCTTTCTGCTTGATTCAGAATGACAACTATCATGACATTATTTTGCGATGATTACAGGAATTGCATGTCCTCATGATTTCCTGTGTACTAGGTTTGAATAGCTTTCATTTGTATTGTAAAGATGTAGTAAAATCAATGTACTTTGGGGATGACTGAAACTTTTTTCACTGAAAGGTTTGTAAATAAAATGGCCTTTGTAGAAAAATGAAATGTCTAGAGTTTTTTTTTAAACAAAAAAGTAATCGGAAATATAAAACAGATTCCGTAGTTGGTTTTGTATTCTTTTGTTCAAATGAGAATAAAAGACACAGAGAAATAATAGGAAAAAGAAATGCATTTTTCCCACAGAAAATATTTTTTGTTTTTTAATAAAATATTGAAAAAGGTGCAAGAATGCTTGCAAGATTGACTCATACCTATTTTTTAGTCTACTCCAACATTTCAGAGAAAATACACAGTATTTTCTGACTAAGTATAGTAGCTACATTTTATAGGATTACCTGAAAAATCTCTGCTTATACAACAGCAGGGATGGTTTAAGGCAATGCTACCACATGGTTGTAGCCTGCTACAGAATGTGTGCACCCACTTTATTATGTCATGGAACATTTATTTATACAACTCTTTTTATTTATACAATTTTACAGTAGTATGTTAAAATTTTATTGTAAAGAGTGTTTTTACTTTATAATAAAAAATAATATCTTCTGGTTTGTGTGGGAAGATGAAGAGACGGACCACAAAATCTCTTCATTATTTTTCCCCATTGTAAGTTTCTTCAAACACTCTGCAATGCAACTCTTTTTCAGAATTGCCAGAAGCACATTCTTGCATTACTTCCTTCAGAACGAGGTGGCCATAAATGCAGTAGGGAGGGGTGGATGTCATGCAATTGCTGTCCCAAACCTGGAATGGAGAGTAGCACCATGACTGTATTTTTATGAGGTAATTAATTTTACATCTCAATTGCAACAGACTTTTTCTAACTGAAATGCAGCCTGAATTTCAGACATTAACACACTGGCGTAGAAAGTGTGGAAAATAAGACATTGTACCATGTCATTAAGACTCAGGTGGATTTTGAAGAGAAATCTCTCTTCACTGGTATCCCTGAGATACTGGGGAAAAGCACAGCTTTCTATCCAAAATATACAGACTGCTTATATATTAAACCTTTTGTATTTCACAACTAAGCTCACACACATTTGAACAATGAAATGAAGTGTGTTCTCAACAGAACATATCATATATGTGTGAAATAAACGAAAAGTCTTTGCTCCATGGATTGATAGTATGCTCAATGTCCTTGCTGTCTAGTCCCATACTCTTTGTGTATCCTCACTGTACCAGGCACATTTCAGTATTCATCATTGGGTAATGTACAACACAAATACAAAATCATGCATTTCCTACCTTCTTTGACCCAACCTTCTATGGCGTGGCACACTTTTTTTTTAAAAAAATCTGTTGGGCTAACTAAAAAGAAAAACATGTTACACACAGAATAATGCAGGGGGATAAATTCTTTTTGAATGCTCATTCTTGGAAATTTCAAGTCTTATATGAGCAATGAGGTGGGATGGTGGCACCTTGAAAAAGTTTGGGTTTTGTTCCACTGAGCAACAATACTGTGCTTCGACATGTCTCCTGCTCTGTATATTTATCACAGGCAGTAACTTTCCTGGGTGCTTTCTCATTCCCATCTTGCAGCACTGGAGCCTCACGGGCTGGGATTGAAATCACTCAGGTGCAGCCAACAGTGGTTTCTCCCTAATGCTCTCTGATGATGGGCTGACGGCTTCACATCAGTGCTGCTCTCAGGCTTCCTTTCTAGCTCTCAGGTGTTAGTGCCCAGACAGTTAAGCCTGAGGATGGTGGCTCACTTACTGTTTGCTTTTTTATTGTTTTAAGTGTATGTTCTGTAGTCTCTGATCCTTTCAGGCTGTAACACTGCATACTCTTATGATACTGGTAGGTGGGCATGAAGGAAGTCGCTGAAGACACCTGGTCTGGGGAAAACGTAGGGTAAACATTTTTGACCCTTGTAGTGCGTTTTTTAAGATTTCTTAAGATATAAAGCAGGAATCTTTTGTAATGAGTGTTTTCTCAGTGACTTTTTTGATTGCTTGGAGCTGGATCAAATGCTCAGTTTGTCAGAGGTTTTCTTACCAACGCATGGCTGCTGATTCAGTGGTTTCAAAGTAGCCTATTTGCAGGCTAGGGATTATGACACAACATCACGGTCATTATCTGCCCATTTCTGATCAGCTTCCCATTTTCCTTTTGCTCCAGCTGTAGGTCGGAATCATTCAAATCTTCCTAAATGTGAAATTTTGGTCTATTATGAGACATCTGTGTGTCATCCTTATCCACCCCGCACCAGAAAGATCTTTCACCTTGTGTTTCTTCATTTCTCGCAAAAGTTGACAAACGACGTAACAGCATTAAATATTCATCTCCTCTGTTCCAGTGCTTGTAGCAGAGGCATGTCTTTTACCTCTTTCTCTTTCTACTTCCGTAAGAAAATTTTGTTATTGTTTTCTTTTATTTATGCCCAGAGTCATGTCAGTAAGTGGACAGAGTATTTGTTTTTTTCTTTTTTCCAGCCTGTATAAATTAGATTTCTTCATGTTTGGTTTTGGTGATTGAAGAGTGCTGCTAATGCTCGTTTACTCCAGTTCTTGGTGCTGCTCTTGTGTCAGTCATATTATTTCCCTTACTGACAACTTCACTAAGTACAGCATTGAATTTCCTGAATTTCACTTTGGGCACAACATTAAAATTTTTATTTGCATATTTGGGTAGAAAATAATAATAAAGCAAAATGAAGTCTCTTAATTGGTACAAGCACCTCTACTCTACAAGCTTCAGCTCTAATCCTTTTCTCAAGCCAAAAGTTAAAATGAAGAGATGCATTTATGAACCCACCTATTCTCTGAACACCTTTTTCTATCACAGGATCAGAATCAATCCATTTTCTCCTGCATTGCGCTACTTGTCTCACCTCTTCATATTGATGCGTCAAGCTAGGTTGCTCTGGCTCCCTTTGATAGTCCAGTTGTCTATGATGGAGTTGAATGGGATTACTGGGTAGTTCCCCTTCAATCAGACCCTTCACTGCCTTTGAGGCATTTGCTGTGACAGTCCCAACCAACTCTTCCAGTTGTCTGAGAGTTATTTACTGCCTACTGCTTGTCTTTAATCAAACAAGCAAAGAGCTGGCTACAGGCTGCACAACTTGATTCCATAGCAGGAGAATGAGCCACAGGACTGAGTCCTGTGGGAAGAGATTATCTATATGCATGGTTGCTCATGTCTAGAAAACCAAAAAGATTGCGTTGTTCATAACCCAAAAACTAGAACTGATAGCCGAATTAGAACTGCTGTGAGGGCTTAAAAGAAAGATTGTAAATAACGATTGGAAATAATAAATATGGGAAGAAAAAGAACTTGCAATTAGCTTCCACCCGCAACAATAAAAAGCAAAGCAAACCACCTCCCCCCAAACCTAAATATCCTGCTTCTGTGTCTCTGCCTGTCACTATTTTCCTGTTTTCACATTTTACCCTATAAGCCCTGTGAGGCAGATGATAATAAATGTTAAGTGAGTTTTAAGAAGTCTAAGAGGAAAATTTTCTTCCTCTAAGATCTGTCAATTCTACCTATTTTGTGAATACGTCCTCTCTCCAGCCATTAGCCTTGGAAGTGCAAGGTAGTCTCTCAGAGAGCCACTGCCTGGTTGCTTCAGACCTGGAAGTGCTGCTGTCTGTGCACAGAATCCAAGGACTTCACTGTCCATTACACTAACGACTCACATTATGGCTCATCTTAGATGTGGCAGAGCCACCATGCTGCATGTAGGTCAGCCCACTGTGCAAGGGACTTAGAGCCTCTTCATTGGTATGCAGTAAACCCATATCATCTGCAGTGACATTACTACCTATGTGTAGGTAGAGTCCATGCAGACAGCAGACTCATTTACAGTGTTAGGACATAAAATAAATGCCAGTAGATTTTGAAGGAGCAAGAAGTTAAACCAACTCCTGGACCACGTGGCGCCTACAGAGTCATTCAAATTCAGTGCAACCCTGCTGATTTCATTACCAGTTTATCTAAAGAGAGAGAATTCATTTCAGACTCTGGCAGAGCAGTTTAAAGGGGAATAAATCTTCTAGTAACCCTGTGAACTGATGCACTTACTTTAGAACAAAGGAAAATTTTGCAATTAAACTAAAATAAAGTAAGCAAAGTCCAAACAAGTTATTGCTCTAAAATACAAGAATTCATAGAAGGAGTTAGTCAGTTCTCTCCATTCCAGAATGCTCCCTGTACAGAGAAACTCTAGTATCAGATGTGAGTTTTGATCCTAGATTGGGTAAGAAAGATCTTGAGCAAACCAATAACACTTCTGGGTTTTTTTTGTTGGGTGTGGTGGGGTTTTTGAAACCTTATTATTGTAACAGCTCATCCAGTAGGTGGCTTTGAGGCTTAGAAAGCTAGTATTTTTAAAGACCTGTTTATGATGCAACATAATAATTTAAGTATTTAGGCCTTGAAAATCAATCTCTTCAGACCCCTTGAGAGAAATAGTAGATATTTGCAAAAATGCAGATGTTAGTAGAATAAGCATGTACATACCCAAGAGCAACGTTTGACCCCCTTAAGCCAAATGAAAAAACTTTCATGCTTACACACATGCTCACAAACCTACTCTGCTGTGAAGCTAGATATCATTTTCTGATTAAATGCTTACTCGGTCTAACTGTACCACAGAGTGACTCCAATAGTAATAAAGCTCTGATGTAGCATAGATTAAATCTTTAGGACTTTGTGGTGGTGCATTTCTGGATAATTATATAATCAATAAGAATAGGAATAACACTTATCTCTTATAGAGCCACTCCTATCTTTGGATTTTAGTTTGTGGCAGCATGTAAGGTTTACATCTGAAGTCAGAACGATTTAATCTGGTGGAGAAATGCAGTTACTCATGGAAACGCACTTTCTGCAGTGTTCTATTTCTTTTATGGAACTGAAATTATGGACATATTTACTCTCTGCTTGCTACAGCAAATGCAGGTAATTCTCAGCAGAGCAAGCGTGAGTGCAGAGAGAATGTAAAGACTGTGGGAAAGGTCACATGTACAGGCATGGGGCTATTGCTCAGCATGCAGCATTGTAACTGGCAAATCCTGGCCTCTGCTGATGGGGCAAAAGGACAGCAGCGAAGTGGGAAGCCTCCTATCTCCCTCAAACTGGAACATTTGCAAGAGAAGCTGTCAGTATCCTGCTGATGGTATTTCCCGAGCTGCAATGCTCTGGTGTTCCTGGTGACCATGTCAGGGTGAAGGGGAAGGAGGTCTTCTCTCTGGTTTCTTATGTCCTCAGCTGGGCTACAACACATGTACCAAAACCTTAAGGGGTGGTAACATCACTTCCCAGTGTCCTGGGAAACTCTTCCTCCCATAACATCCCCCAGAACAATCTCCTGAAGGCAGAAGACATCCCAGTACAGTCACTGGTGTTTTCCGGGAAGCTGGAAAAGTATCAGCAGGTGGGCACTTTCTTGTCTGGTACCTCTCCTTAGCTCTTAGTTCCTTCTAACACTTCAGTGAAATAGGGAGTTTTCTACCTGGTAGAGAAAGTCACTTTAGTAGACTGATTGAAAGCAAAGTTTGGCAGGTTTAATATTTGCAAATCCAAATTTTATAAACAAAGCTTGTAAATAATGTAAGTAAATACTACATGTAAAAAAAAAGTTTCAATTGAAAATTGCGTACTGTGTCTAATTTTACCTTTGTTCTAAAAGAAAAAGAAACCATCAAAAGGGTGAAATTATATATTTTTTTAAACTGATGATAAAAGTGATAAAACTTTTTATTTGATCTGGTTTTGCTTTTTTTTCCCAACCAATCCAGTCACATACCTTTTTTTTGTCTTTCTAATTTTGAGGCACTTTAGATAATGCCATATTTGGAACATATTTTGTCCAGCTCTATTAAATAAGATAGGGTATTAAAGAGTCTTCTTTCCTCTAGGTGAGGACTCTTCCCAACCCCAAATCCACCTCAGGACTAAACCCAAGAGGATATCCACCTATCTCCCCATGCTCTAATTTGT
This sequence comes from Nestor notabilis, assembly GCF_000696875.1. Taxonomy (NCBI): domain Eukaryota; kingdom Metazoa; phylum Chordata; class Aves; order Psittaciformes; family Psittacidae; genus Nestor; species Nestor notabilis. Next base: position 22,363 of record NW_009918518.1, read on the forward strand.
CTCTGAAAAAAGCGAGGCCCCTGATGTGGATGTCCATCTGCTGCTTTGACCCAATTCTGGCCTCAGTTCAGAAGTGGCCTTGACACATTCCAGGCTTCCACACTGAAGCCTCTTGGAGACCACTGGGAGCACTGTGAGCATTGACTCAGTCTGAGGACGTTAACTGCACACACAAAACGATGACTGAAAAATTATGATAAAATGTGATGAATGTGATAATATGATGCAATTATGATAAAGTGATGTTAAAAAGCAGTCATAAATGCTGTCCTTCAAGAGTGAAACGAACAGTTCAGTCACAATTCATCAGCTATTCCTAGGAGACATCTTAAACTGGATGTTTTGACAAAATATCAGCAATATGATTATTCTCAGTGACTAGCAGGGACCCTGACAGATTTTTTTTGGGCCATCTGGTCTGTCCGTTGAAAAAAAAAAAAAAGGACATAATTTTGTCTCTATTACTTTGACAGACCACTAATTTGGTTTTGATATAATTAATATTGGCTCAGAACCAAGTAAAGCTTTATTAAATTTAGGGGGAAAAAATTCTTCTGGCTTGACACTAAAATCCAGTTAAGAATCAGAACTTACAGTTATTATACTGGAATTTTATGTCATTGGTTGCAAGCACAGAATAGAATAAAAATATTTTTATGTATAGATTCCAATGTTTAGTGAAATTCAAACCAGAAGAATTCCTGGGTGTCTCCCCCTGCCCTTCAAATCATAATTCAGAGCATCTGAGCAAAACATATCCTTTTATAAAAATGAAATCCCACTAAAAAGCATAGGGAGGAGCAAACTGTGGGCATTTTTAAAAGGAGGCTGATTTTACAAGATTTTCTAGGTTGTGAATGGAGAATACTCCTCCAATGTGCGATTCCAAATAATTAAGACAAATTTCTACCCAAAAGCCCCTCAATAAGTGGCTTTTCTCTCCCCTTTGACTATGGAGGAAACCAAAGGATATTCACCTTGCAAAACTTAATGTATATCCCTCTGTTTCTCTCATTTGCATTTATATGAAGCTGAAGTAAAATAACCTCTAAAATGTTATATGTTAAGAATCTGCAGCTATAAGTATTCCCAAGACATCAACAAGTCTCTCAAGTAATGACTTTCAAATTGCCAACTATTTTTTGGTGTTCCACAGTCAGAACTCCTATTAGCCTTCGTATGGGAAGAACTTGTGGGAATAGAAATCCAGTTGAAGTTTTGATTGTACAGGAAAATACATCAATATTATAACTTGAGAAATATGCTTTTCCCTTCATTCTGTTACAGTTAGCTCATTTTCCTTTTGGAAACTTAGACTAATGTTAAAAAAAAATATATGAAAAATGAATGAAAATTGTAATTAATTACAAAATGTTAATTGTCAGGCGGAGCAAGAAACTATGTGCAAAGATAGTTTAGGGGTGAACATCCAAAGTAATTCTCCATGTTCCCAGCCTGCAAAAATCCCATCAGATTAAGTGGGTTACCAAGGAAAGGACCTGTATACATTGGTAAAAGGAGAGACTGGGGCCCATATCCTACCAAACACCAAGTAGGGTTATGAGTCACAGCTCACCTGGAAAAAAAAGAACAAAACTAGTTCCAGTCTTCAGATACAATAAAACTATTATTTGGAGCTGAAAACTCCCAGCTGACAAGGAATACTTTTTTGGTTTAAACTCAAATGTATGATTTTTTTTAAATTCAGAATGCTAATTACTAATTACTCATACTGATTCCCTTAATTACACAATTTGTTAAAGAGCTGAGATTATAAAAATCTGGAATATTTGTTCTGGACATCTAACATACACAATGATGACACATTATTGTGCCCTTGAAAAGACTTTAGTTTTTACTTCTGTAGCTAGCTACTCTTTACTTCCATGGGCTATTTTATAGGGATATAATAGTATCTGTTTGCAGTAGGGGCCTGTGCATCAGTAGAACAAAGATGAGAAACAGGTACAGCTAGGTAGCTGCTGTAAATATAAATTCTAAATAAAAAGCAATTCAAATGGGGATGCAATTAAATTATATGTTATTAAATGACATGAGTGAATCTATTCTTCTAATTATGTTCAGGCTCACATAGATGAAAGGATAACAACAGGGATGATCGTGAATGAAGAAAACTGATTTCATACTAGACTGGGAAAAACATTCTGAGAAGGAATCATAAAGAAGGTCTTGACACATCCTTATAAACATGAATTTTCACTGGGGACAGGAGTTTTACCTGTGATGCTAAAAACCCAAGGATTCTTCACTGAGCAGCTCACCTGATTTTGCCCCAGGTGGTTTAAACTGCTTTTATAAAATTATGTCTCCTTAGTCACATAAGATCTGGTCTTCCTCTACATTCTCAATAGAAACTGTTTAATTAATTGCTAGAGAGATGACATTTTAATTAACAATGTAAATTCTTGTGGTTGGGTTTTCCAGGCAAATTTTAATATTTTTTATGGTAGGCTTTATGGAAAATTTTCAGCTGGCATAAGAAATGAATAAAACCAGCTAGAATGAAGAGGGACAATATAAACATGATTTCTGAGATGTAGGTTTTCTTCTTCCCAATAGACACAAAGCAGAGGACATCTTCAAATTGAACGAAGAGACATTTCTGCATAAACCCTAGAAGTAAAGCCTCCTGCAATGTCACCTTTATCACATAAATCATAGGCAACTCTGAGCCTTCAGTGTTCTTCACAGTCAGTTTCCATTCTTCTTTTCATCCTCAGCAGTAAGATGATGACTTTCATCTCCAGTTGAATGTTAAGGTCTTACCCACCATTTAGTCTTTTCAGAAACATTCATTTATACTTTCTCCTTCATGCACACTATGGTGAGGAAAAAGTTCTCATTACTTGCTTTTTGGTATCTCAATAGAATGCTTTTGTGCTGGAATCCAGGGTTTCTCCTACCTGTGTCTTTTGGGGCAGGGATTGTTTTTTCCTGGGTGTTGGGTAAGTGCACCG
>NW_009918518.1:25371-39179 GCF_000696875.1 Nestor notabilis
CTGAGTCTGAAAATGTGCCTTTCTGCTTCAGACTTTGCTTTCCTGATCCCTTTTGACAGGACAAGTTCAAGAGGCTTATGCTGTCTGAAGCACCACAGCTCTATTGTTCTGGTATTGAAAGTTTTTGCTTTTGAGTACTGGCATGGTTTTGGGTAGCAGGATGGACATACTTCAAGACATACACAGTAATAACAGAATGCATTAGCAGTAAAAACCTTTCTACTTTAGAAGGCCTTTTATTAGTGGTATTCTTTCTTAGGGATGATCATGTGAAAAAGAAAAAAGAAAAAAAATCTCGAAGTATCAGAAACAAAGGAAGGACCTAGAAACAGCTGGAGGAAGTAATGCTTGTAATGGTTTTCACAGATACCACTGGACAATGCCTAAACCCCTAAAAATCTGTATTAATTATTTTTACATTTCTAACAGTTTTCCATTTCTAAAAAGCTGTTATAACAAAGATATCTTTTATACAGCTACAATATGTGGATTTCCATGGAGCTGGAAGCCTGTGAGCTTAAGTTACTGGCTCAAAGGCAATGACACCAGTTCATGAAATGGAGATATGAATTAGCTGCAGACAGATATTGATGAGTACGTATGTATAAGCCTGTAGAAAACCCAGAGATTATTTTCTCAGTGCATTCTTCTTATAAACCTATTTTCATATTTTAATGCTGTACTCACTTGAGTACATGCACACTGGTGACTTTTACATTATCATGAGATATTCCCTGGTTATCTTGGGAGCTGGAAGTACTGCTGAGTGAACCCTTTCAAATTCCTCAACGGCTTACACAAGCTGTTTGAGAATGAAAACAAGTGTGCTTTCTGTATTGCAAAAATACTGTCATGATGCCCTACATTCAACCTAGCTTTGGCATTTCCTGACTTTCAGAGCCAAAATCTGTTGGTATAATTTAACTGGTTTCAGTGGGATCGTGTCAGCAGAAAATATGGTCCTCAGTGCTTCACATCGGAACTTCAACCTTGTTTTAAAATACTCTGCTACATTTAATTTCTTAGACATTTTGAAGGCAAGAAAGGAAGGAAAACACATCAAGACTATATGGTTGAAAGAGTTTGTGACTTCTACCCACGACTTGGATTCTCCAAATTTTTGGAGGAGTTGACCATGCCAGTATTTCACTTTCTTAAATATACTGGGCCAGCTTTGCCAGATCATGACTTTAGTCACTCATTTAATTTGGTTTACTTCCCATGATACAACATAGTCTCAAAACTCTTTATCCTTCAGTACTCTTTGTTTTTTACTTTCTTGGAGTTAACCTTTCTGTATAAATAAAGTTTTCATTCAGTATGGCACAGCTCCTTTTAGCCATCCTCGGATACTCAGACAGTAAGGACTGGAAGCTGTTCCACTGCACTCCCCTTTTCCTTCTCCTGCCTTCAGAACTGAGGTCTGAAAAAGCCCATAATACTGGAAATGTACTAATTATTAATTAAGATGTGGTGGAGGTATTTGGTTTTTAAATTGCATCAATTTGTATCCAAACCTCCTTCTATTGGGTCAGAAATGAATGATCATACATATATTGTAATTTCAATTTCTTTTTTTTTTTTTTTTTGAGATGGGTGCAGCATTAATATTTTTGAGGGTTCATGTCTTCATGAAGAAAAAAAAATAATCAAAGTTACGACCCCAACTTTAACCTAGTTTGAAGCTTTGTTGCTTTCTCTTGATCCAAAAAATATCAAACCTATGGTGGTTTTTGGTTTGTTTTTTTTTCCCTTTCCCCAACTAAAACCTGATTTGGAGAAGTCCTAAAAGAAAGTCTCTGAATTCTTACTGCTCTCTTGAAGCAAAATGTTTTCTAAGCTGAAGTGTTCTATTAGATCAGAAGATTTCTCCAAGCCTTTTGATTAAAATGACATTCATCACTTAAGGAGCTATAGCATATGCCGAAGTGAAGAGCAGGTAAGCTGATTGCTGTAACTACATAGTCCACAAAATAAAAATTGGACAATTTGATGTAATTTAGAAAGATGAATGTGATGCAAAAAATTATATATTTTATTTGAAGGCCAGATTGCATGTCTCTAATCAGGATTTAAAATCTGAATGAGAAGAAATTGTACCATAATTATTTTCCCATAAAAGAACAAAGAGGTTATAAAAGCACCTAATGTACCTCTTTGAAGATTTTGAGAAACTCTGAGTAGAACTGCAGAGTGACAAGAGAAGGCTACTTTACTGTTTACCTCAGTCTTGTTAAAATAAAAACTGTTTTATGAGTCACTGAATGCTTTTTTTTCTTGCAAAAGTAGAAAACCCCAAATGTTTCCGTATGCAAATATTTTGAGTCCAATTTACCCTCAGTGTATTTCATTGTGTTTCAATGAAGTTGCACCATAAATGAACATTGTCCTTGTTCTTTTCAGTTTCTATACACATCCTTTCATTTCCCTGAATTTCAGTCCTGAATGGTCTTTGTGACCTTTTTTTGTTCTTGGACTCGTGTTTATAGGTATGCAAGTAAATTTCCTCTTGCCTACACATGGTGAGATCACATCACCAAGGTCATACTTGGCGTATAGATGGTGTCTTTCATTACTGATCACCTCCCTCAGAAAACTGGACTACAAGCTCCTCATAATCCTCGCCAGAGCTGTTTTTAGTAAGATTAAGTAATTATAATAATTTATCTGGCAAAGAAGTCTAACTGGTCCAAAAATTCATTATTATTTCTCTTCCTTTTAATGAAAAGCAGGACCCTAAGAAAGGAACACACCATACAACTCTTCGCCTGCACCCTTACAGGGCTGGAGAGAATGAATTCTCCATAGCCTGACCCTGTGAGACCAACATGAAATGTATGTGCATAGTCCTTAAGCAGAACCCTATGGGCATACATCCTGCTGATATGATCCACTGAGGCAAAATTCTCCCTATCCAAACTATTTTGGGAACACTGGGCACCTTTCTGTTTGCCGGAATTTAATACTTGTATTGATTCTCTGCAGTTTTCCTATTCAAAGAAGAAAATGTATATGCAGCCCAGATGAGGGAATGCCAGTGTATCTCTTTCTGTGAGAAAACAGAGAGAGACCTTGAAAAGTTAATTTTGAGAAGAAATATTACCTTCTGACCACTTTCACAAAGTAAGTCCTATTTAATCATCCTACAAACATTTGAGAGGGAAAAAATGTCTTTAAGGTTGTTGTGACATTTTCCGCATCACTTTACAAATAGATGGTGGAACTAGTCCAAAAACAGTATCTCTAACTTTAAGCAAATCAGTTCTAACTGACTTCAGCAGCTTAAGCTAGAGATGTGCTAAAAGCCTTGTAGAAAGGATATTATCATTAGAAAGGAAACCATATAGAAAAAATTTTACTTGGGGAAAATGGAGAGACAAAGAGATGGAAAAATGGATGCATTATTTCTTTCTAGATTTCACTCCCTTATTTTTTTAATCAGAGATAAAAATGTGTATGTGGAAGTTTGACATACACACCCTTTTCTAATATGTTATTCTGTGAGGAACTGCAGACATACAGAGCCTTGTTCATATTTCTTGTATGAACTTGTACTGATTGCAAATGGACTATTAAAGTGTGCCACTCATATCACTTCCTAAAGGAGGAAACTAGACTAAACTATAAGTACTGAAACATCAATAGGTGTTAAAGAGGCATACAAGGCCTGATCTACCCTTCTCCCAGGTAAATGGTCCCAAACCCCTGTATTATTAACCAGTGGCAAGGAATATTTACCATCTCTAGTCTGCAAAGCACCCAGTGCCAAAAAAAAGGTAGAGGATCTAATAAAAAAGACAAAATCAAATGAGATCAGAAATTGAGTACGTGTACTGCCTTGTCCCCTTCCCTCCCAGCTCCACAGCTGTCACAATGCAGGCTATTAAACTGCTTAAGCTTTTTGTCAAACATCACCTCTTTATCCCTCATTATTTCTGTGCTAGAATTGGTCATAAAACACCCCAAAGGCTTTCTTTTTTCCAAGTACCAGGTTTTTGGTGTTTTCATATTGTGAACTGCTTAAGCTTAAAACACCACAGTATGTCCATTTTAAAAGTTGCCATATTCAGACTTTCTGCTTAAGCTTTTCATAAAACATTCTAAAAGTGACCATGATCTCTATTTTTCTTAGTGGTACCATTTGATTGTATTGTAATTCTGGAGAGCCCATACACATTTGTCTTTTTACTCAGTCTTACAGAAATTATTATATACTGCACGAACCTATTTAATAATTTTGCCAGTCCAAATAGTGAAAACTCGGGAGTAAGAGGTGGATTTTCTCCCACCAGGTGCCAGGAGGCTTGTACAAGTTGCCACATCCAGGGTGAAGAACCACTTAATCAAGGTATGCTTTTATTCTAGGTGTGAAACACTTGACACTGAGGCTGAAACCATAGTGGAGAATTATCTGAGAAAGATAATCTATGGAAATTGTATCAGAAGGAGGATTTCTTTATGGATGTTTGGAGAACGTGGGACTGAGACTAAGCATGTTAAGAAAGGGAAATATCTTGTAATCAAGACACTTAAAACTTATAAAAGGTTATCTAAACAACACAGAAAATAAGGCAAGAGTTTTAGTGCTGGTTTTGGCTTCTCCCACTCTGCCCCACTTCAGCAGACTTAAAGATATCTTGAGCTATTCAAGTCCACCGTGTGTGTCCATCTGCACACACCACACCTGTCATCAAGAAAGAAAAAAGAAACAATGACAAATGTCAGCATCTCTGATGTATATTAGACATGAAAAAAGCCTACCATATTGCTTTTTTCTTTGGCAATAAGTATGCCAAGTACATGGTTTGCTATACTAACAGGTTCAGATCCTCCCAGCCAGCACCTAAACTCTATGAGAGTCCAGCAAAGCCAAAGGCACCAAAGAACTTCCAGTTTGAGTTTAAAGTATTAGCTTTCCACTTGGGGTAGAAACTGGTCAAGGTTTTCAAGTAACTATTGCACAGCTTTTTCTTTAACCATTTCTTCTACTATGACAAAGTCTAATGAAAATAACAGGCAAATATGCTACATTTTTGACACAAATTCTGGAAATGTCATATTAATGTTTAATTGTCCTTTTTCGATTAGCTTTGTCTACTAGATCTAAGTTGTTTTTTTCTAGCTTCCTTTAGATGTCAACTCTAACATTTTCCCATCTTAGTATTAAAAGAACAGAGTCTCTGTCACAACTGCTTTTCCAGCATGTTTGAAGAGTGGTATCTCAGTTTTTTAAATTAATAATAAAAATACTATGACTTGTATATTCTGTGGTTGGGATGGAAACAATACTTAGTTTTCTGGATCCTGAGGAAAACCTACATTTAGTCATGAATAAAGAATGCTTTCTGGACATTAAAGGTGGCTAGAAAAGTGAGGGCAATAAGATAGTGTTGTATTTCAATTCCTGAACAGAGGGAAAAGGAACTGACAAACAATAATCCATTAAAGTTAGCCCTCAAATATCAATAGCATTGTAGCTAAGTTTGGTTTTCCTCTCTCTATCTCTTTCTCTCTGTTGACCTAAAGGAGTATCCTTTTGAGCATAGGTTGGGACAATTTGCCTGTAATAAGTATAACAAGAGGCTATAGAGCAAGTTGCTGCTAACAGAGCTTTTATAATATGTATGAAGAATGAATCTGTGAGGAAGTCCACCTCTGGGATCTGAGATCAGTATTGGCAGCAAGCCTTTTAATGGACAATTAACATGCGTATGAGAACTGTAAGGGAAAAGAAAATCCAAATTATGCCTGTGAACACAATCAAGTCAGTAGCGGTTTACCTTAAAGAAAATGTTTTTTCTTCCTATGTTTCATTAACATTCCTTAAAACTCATTTGATATATTGGATTTTTGTAATCTGTGTTAAAATGTGTATTCTCAGTGCATGTACTGAAAATTATGCGGATCTTTGATATAATGTAGTAAAGATAAAAAAAAATCTTTCTGTTCTACATTGCAATATATCTAGTCCTCAAGCATGTTTTTTATGTAAACTGGAACAATACCAACTAATAAGCAATTAAAATCTCAAACATGAGTGTACAAACAACAAAAATGTTCTGAGTTGAACTCAATTAAGTTCTAAAGCAGAGGTTAAAGTGACATTTCTGATAACTTGGAGTTTGCATTTCACTATTTCTAATTTAGCTATTACTGAGCAGTTGTTCAGATTCCATGAAAACTAGTGACTTGTACCTGACCCCATTTTTCTATTCTAACTGTGTAATTGTGTGAGATGATCCATCAGGTATGACTTTCTGCTTTACAATTGCTCTGACTGAGATGAATCACACCTTGCAAGCACTTACCTCCCTCCACTGACGGCAGAGAGGTGGGGGTGACCAGCGTAGTTTCAGATGTCTCCACAGCAAATACTGAAATGAATGACACCTGACATTGTGCTACACAAAGAGTGCAGGCAAAAGCATTACTAAAATCTTCCAGACTTTTACCATCAGTCAAATCTAAAACTTATTCTTTTGAAGTGAAGGTGCAGTGAACATTTATGGTGTTTGTGGATACTGATGTGCAAAATGGAGCAATTTTAGAGCACCTTTCAGGGCTCCATGTGCATTACATAGCCATCTGTATTTGCTGGGAATCCCATTCAACAGTGAAAGCAGACCTTTTCAGTATTGCACTTGTGTACTCCTCTGAATAAAAAGGTACTCTTCAGGATAAAATAAATTGTTTCTTGCTTTTCTGTAGAAGGAGAAATGTGATGAAAAGGCAGCAGTTCCCATTGTACTCCTGCACTGATTACAAAGCTGGCAAGTCCTGCTAAGGAAAACACTATTGGATGTTGGGAGAAAACTTTTTTAATCTGTTGAGTACAACAATCATTCCTTAAGCACAGAATAATCTGTGCAATGTCCTGCAGTGTCCAGAAGATGAAATGCTAGCAGATTCACAGAAGAAAGATTCAGAAGAAATATATGCTAAACAAGCAACTGATCTTTCAGCTAGAGGGACCACACGCTTGTCCAGAAGTCACTTTAGGAATAAAGGTATTTAAAAACCAGAAAGAATTCTATGTAGGAGACTATTTTGAAGAAGTTTTTTTTTGTTTTGGTGCTCAGAGGAAGCAAGGAAATGAAAAAGCTCATGATGAAAGCAGGAGACTTTAGTGAGGACAATACTGATAGATCTCATCAGCTCTTGAGACCTTGGTTATTTTATGTGTTAGGATTTTTCTTCTTTTTTTGTGAGAAGTGTGCATCTTGCTCTGGCTAAGATCAGTGTGGAAAGAGAAGGGCCAGATCTTCATCAGATTTCAGTTTTGGCTGAGGAAAGTCACCAGACCTTGAGCACATGCACCATTTGCCCAGTTCACAGAGTAAGAATTGGCAGCAAGAACTCAACAAAGAGAGGCATCTCCACTTTCATCAAATCACATTGTTTGGGCAGAGACTGCTGAAGCATAGGACCACTCCCTCCTTTCCCTGGGACGTTGTTTATAGCAGCCAACTGGAAAGGGGAGGGGTGACCATGTACATACAGGCACTAGTGGGATCTGCAGCTGTGGAGGAGGGCTGCTTTCTGGGAGAGAACAAGCAGAGATGGAGAAAAGAAATGATACTTCATTGTGCCAGCAAAAAAACCAGGACAGAACAGGATTAAATTTAGAACAAAATTAATTCTATAAAATTATTTGGAATTAATTTTGAATAAAATTAATTATATAAAATAAAATTAATTTGAATGGAGAGAGAGAAATGAAAAGCAGAACAAAGTGAAGTACTCACTAAAATAAAACCAATGACAAAAAAAAAATCCCTTCAAATGCAAATAGAAAAACTATTCTGTCCAGACTCAAAGGCCATGGTTTAAGAATCATTGGTATTTATTTCTTCGTACCACAAGATGGTTATTTAATTAAAGAAACATGCTTTCACTGCATTTTGAGTCAATTAAATGGAAAAAGCCATACTTTTTATAAATTTTGAGGGTTTTGTAAAACCTCAACTCTCTCTGGATTCTCTGATCCTTAACCTTACTAATTATGTGCTTTGTTTTCATTACGAATAACATTTAAACTTCACAAACTCCTTTTACTCCTTCATTTCCAATGTCACATAGCAAATGTGTGCAAATGCCCTGCTGTTAGGAGTTCTTCAAAGCATCACTTGTTCCAAATTTGGTCACATTGAACCCGTAACTTTCTCTTGTACTCATCAGACAAATGAAGCCCTGTTGGATCAGGAAGAAAACCATGGTGGGCTGATTGTGAGGGTACATATGGACCCCTTCCCCTTATTTTTCCTGCTTGATGTGGATATGGCCAAAGCTTCAGTCAGCCACAGAACCTGTGCTGTATCTTTCCAAGCAGAAAAACATCCAGCCCTCCTGAGCTTCACAGGAAACAAAGGAACCATCTAAATGGCCAATTTGCATGCACCCATGTAGAACACAGTCTTTCAAGCTTATAGGATAATTTATTGAAACAAATGCCTGTCATTCTGTATATCATAAATATAATATTTAACCTGCACTAGTTGCTCAAGACCAATTTTATTATGTACTTTTCTTATACAAGGTTTTAATAGGCTATGGCAGAGAGTTGTACACAGTATTTAATGCATTCTCTGATGTGTGTAAAATCTAAGATCAGGGAACACAGTGTATATTTATAGCAGTGTCTGGGAGATTACATGTAATGAATATATTATACCACATACACACCAGATGCAGAGTTAAGGATGCACATGAATCCTGCAATGTGGCATTTCATAACTTCCGTGTGCTTAACTGTACAATCTTAACATTCCCTGAATGTTCTCCAATGGAGTATCTATCAGCCCACATAATCAGCTTGCAAGTTACTCCCACAGAGAAAGATATTTCAGACTGTCCTCTTCCAAGAGACATTAATTAATGCATTTTCATTTGAAATGCACTACTTTCCAGCCAACACACCCTGCTGAAGTTTAAAAAGCTTTAAATCTTTGTGGATTAAGGCTTCCCAGGAAGGTTAAAAAAATACTATCTGCATCTCTTTTCCTAGGAGCTTCTCTGTTTTGCCCTTGTGCTAAAGCTATTATGCACAGTTTGAATTCCAGGAAGACATGATACTGTCGAAATACAAGTAATTATACTATTTTCTTTCATTTTTACCAACTATTATCTTCAGGTTTGCTCTTCCTTTCACTTTTTTTTCAGCTGTTTTTATCTTCTTGAAACATCACTTGCAGGTTATTACTTGCAGAGAAAATGCCAGCTGAAAACTGGTGATAGATTGGTGAGATGTAAATGATTGCATATTGGGGGCCCCAAATTACAAAATAGCTATTTGGATAACCTATTTACTCTGAATTCTTGCATGCTGAGCAATTCCCAAGTATTTTAAAGGTTTTGCGCAAATTCCCTCTACAAAATTACTCCTATAGTGCACTGTTCTCTATTAAAAATGATAGAATGTAAAGACATGGGGAAAAAAACCCAGCATCCTTGGTAAAGCTAGCAAGCAATTTTGGGTGGCACTACAGACCTTGTAATAAAATCTTACAATTGAAGAATTACAGTTGGATGTTAGTTCCTGAGTCAAATATTCCAGGCACTGGAATAACCAAAGACAGATCTATTAGTTTCTAACACTTAGCTTGCAAACCAGACCAAGGATGGCATGTACATTCATATGGTTATATTTTATATTATGAATGGATCATTTTTAATAGAATTATTTATGAATACATAGTCCTTTGAGACAGAAAAATAAGTTGCCAGTGCCGTTTAGATTTTAGCTAAGCAATAAAAATCATAAAAGTACATTGTGTGTCTTTTGATTGTTCTTTATCTAATAAAGGGAGTGCATTGCTGAAACCCTCTTTCCAGAAAAATGGCACTGAGGAGAATACTGTGGATGAAATTATGAACTAGCTTTACTTTTATACTCAGTGTTTATAGGTAAAAATGGCTTCAGCAAAAGTTCAGCTGAGAAATTTTAACATATAGAAGTTTGTGAGCCCAACTGGAATACAGGGAGTTACACAACAGATGAATTTGGCCACCTGTGTTCATAAAGCTTCCAAATCCTAACAAATACAAGTAGGTAGTAAAACAAAGCTTGACTGTTGCAAGTTGTAATGGCCTTAAGAGCAGCTGTTGAGACTCTATGTAGCAGGTGACGTTGCCACTTGTATTCAGTCTCCATGCTGATTTGGCTGTGCAAAGGTATCCACGGTGCCCTGCCAGGCAGAGATGAATGTCATGGAATGGGGACGTGTTTCAGCCAGGGTACATCAGACAAACATCACCCGCTGTCACAGACAACATGATGCCAGGCTTCTAGCATGAGGGCAGCCGCAGCAGCAGGGACATCAGTGGTCTGGCTGTGATCCAGATACCGCCTCGCAGGTGGATGACTATTGTTTAAGCTATTTGACAGCACCTGTGAGACCACCCACTGAAATGGGGCTGGTACAGAGCAGGAGCAGAGAGACAGAAGCTGAACAGTTAAGGTTTCTACCCTTTTTTGTTTAATAACCTGCCATGATGTCTGATGTTATTATTTATCTTCAAAGACATTTTATTTCTCTTGCTTAAGGTGTTGGGTGTTATTGGTGGTGAGTACAGGTTGATAGGACACCTCCTGTAATTGCCAAGAGACATTCCTCAGGGAAAAGATGTTTTGAGCATGTTCGCATTTTCCTCAAAAGATGAATGTGTGTGATTGTTTTAAAAGGATTAAATTGATACCCTTTGATGTATCTTTACCACATTTTATGAAAGCTTTGACCAAACAGCGCGGGTGATAAATTCATTATGGGTGATAAACTCATTATAGTGATAAACCTGGTACGGGTGATAAACTCATTACAGAAGAGGCCTAGTATAGTGAGGTTGACACCAGGCTTTCTATCACTGTCAGCAAAATTGCAGACTATAAAACTTCCACTCACATAAACGATGATCTTGGCACACTCCACTCTTCCATCTCCCCCTTTCAAAGGGTGAACTTAGATACTCACATAGTTTTAACTATTATCTTCAGTTCCACAATTCACAAATCCCTACCTATTCTTGTTAACCAGTCCAGCTTCTCATCTGGTTTCTGACATTTCCTGATTATCACCTAAATTCCAGAGGCAGAGGAGGAATTCCTATCTTTCCTCCCTGTCCCAACCCTGTCCTTCCCACAGATATCCCCACCAGCCTTCCTTAGGCACACAGTCTGGGAGAGAGCTTTCCTTCCTCTGATCTTGCTTATGAAAGTGCTGTTTGGTCTCACCACCATGCCCACCTTGTTCAGACTAACATCCTTTTTCTCCTACAGTCTTCCATATTGACCTTTGTCCAGAAAATAACCACATACACTCTTGAAATCCTTTCCTCAAGATACACTTTTCCACTAGCCTGGCAAGAAATTGCCGCCTGTAATAACCCAGCTAAAACAAATTTCTTACAACACAGCTTTTGCTACAGTCATCAAAATTTCTCACCTCCTAGAGATGAAGATCTTCCCTCCCTATCTACAGCAGTTGTAGGATTACGTGGACATATACTGAAAGGAAGGTCATCTGAAGGAGTAGAGGTAATGACATAAATCTGCATCTGGAAAATGTGTTACTCACAAGAACTCCTTTGAAAACAAGGCCTTACAAACTGCAGAGTTAAGTGGTCTCCTTGACTAATGAGTTAACCATTTGTAACTGGTGTCCTCAGCTGAATCTAAGTCTTGTGTTCACTTCTAGTTTCAATGTCTTTGGCTGTCTGAAGCCTAGATGCTTCCTTGGTTCCTATCTCCGGAATTTCAGACCAGATATTTCCTAGAATGTATCGGCAATTGAATCTTAAAGAAACCTTACAGTCAACTGAGATCCAAGTCTTTTTAGTAGTTGCAGAGTGCTTTGTCTCTCTAACAGCAATAGCATAAGGTACTTAGACAAGTAAATAAACCATCATATTAGATAGCAAACATACACCAGGAGGCAATTCTTATCACTTCATAATATAGCAGAACTATATTCAAGCAGGATTAAAGTGGTAAGATTGTGATGATTTTATTTCTTTGTCAAGGTGAGTTTTCTGATGGACAGTTCAGTGATAGCTGAATAGCTTGGTGCCACATAAAATTATTTTCCTGTTTTAGTGTGTTGAGCTGCTTTCTGCTAAGTTAGTGAATTGAATTGACTCAGTAAAAGGTCTTACAGATAGCAGAAATGGCACAAAGGAGGGATGGGAGCCCACCTTTCCAGCATAAGTACAGGACAAGGATGACTGAAGGCACAGGGTGATGGGGAGTAGGAGCCCATTTCAACAGCAGTCTATGCTGTTGAATAGGGCACCAAGATACAAAGGAGAAATTTAAAGAGAAAAACATTCACAGCCAACAAGGCCTCACTACAGGGCAACATTTTGTCTTGAGGTGTTTTTTTTCTAAACATTTTCATCTGAAGTATGACTTTCATGGTGATATTGCAACAATATTCACAATGAGAATCCTGTTATGCAACATACTGTAGAAATTCAGGAAGACTATCTCTGTTGTAGACAGCCTCAGCACAAAGTCCTCAGTATGCAAATCTATGTACATGGGAGTGCAGCATCCATATATCTTTATATGCATCAATACAAGCTCAGAGTTGAATTCTTACTTACAAAAAATTTGAATTTCAAAAAAGAGAAGAAAATAGCACTTGCAATCTTATGGCCAGCTGGTGATTGTTTCATAACAAGGCCTTTTTTCCCCCTCTTTTAAATATAATTTACTGGAGCTTTACTTAGAGATGCAACAAATTAGCAGCTATTCATTTTATAATGAAGAAGGCCTCATGTAAATCTAAGCTGTGAATAGGCAATCAGAATTTATTTGGACATAAAGGGTTATTTACCAGGCTAATATTTCAATATTGAACTCCATAGACCATTTTATGCAGTTATTTTCAGTTCTTATTTCATTACACTGCCTCTGTTTGATTCTACATGGTACCTGTAGCTATTACTAACCCCTGCATGAAAGACCACCAGAAAAAGACAAAATGGTTCTTCTTTTGGTAATATATAAATTTAACTCATCTCCCCTCAGGTCTAAATAGGCATTAAAATGGAAGCTTTTATTCGTCTGGAAAAAAGTCAGTTCTGGGGATTTAATAATATGATTATATGCTGGCTTTACATAAGTTCTAACAATAGCAATTAAAAACACCAAATAATTCAGCATTGGTTTATTTCAAGTAACTACAAAATGTGCATTAACTACATCAGTTCAAACTCCTAACCCATATGCCTTCAAAGACCCAAATAATTCTGCATTTTAGTTCTGTCTGTTAATCCTTAGGTGGGCCACCAACAACCCATTGCAGTGATGTTTTCCAGTATGACCAGGAAAATTTTCCATTTTGGCAGGGTACTAGTGATGTTAATTGGTAAAACGAAGGATGGAGGCTGATGAATTGTGGGTTCTTCTTATTGCTGTGCCTCTTCTTTGCCCCTGAGCATCTTTCTTTGTGAGAGTAACTCTATTGTTTTGAAGAAATGGTGGCCGATCAGATTGGCAATTGGTTTACCGTGACTGAGGTTTTTGCAGTGGTTTTGGATGAAATGTGTGTGACAGCAGAGCACAGTGCATGTGGGCAGCAGGGACAGCAGGTCTGCATGCCTGTGGACAGCCTGGCTGTACACACCAAATCTGCTGAGGAAGCAGGTATCCAGAATCCTGGACAATGGTATAAAACCTTCAGAAATACAGAAGGGAGCTTTTGATTATATTCTCTCTCTCATTACACAAATATGTGTGTGAGGAAAATTTAGATGCATGAATGCTCAAGAGCCTTTATGATGCGGCAGAAGGGCCAGGAGACCTCCATGGA